>NW_008673194.1:264-5635 GCF_000695815.1 Acanthisitta chloris
AAGCTTGACCGGCTTCCTGCATTTTAAGAACGACGCGTTTTTGAGACGCTTCAGAGGCACGTTTCAAACGAAGCACGTTTCAAATAAAGCTCAATTCAAATGATGCTCGTTTCAAATGATGCTCATTTCAAATGAAGCTTGATGACAGCAAATATAAGCAATACACCTTGCAGGAACACAGATTAGTTGAATGATACTTGCAAAGGAAAGGGGCCTGAACAACCATTGCCCAGCTCAGTTTGCAGCCTAGACATATTTAACAAGCCAGAAATGATAAAAAATGGTATTGCTGTACAAGTTTTGTTAGCTTGTTTTTGAAACAGCATGTGACACTGAAAACTCCGTTTCAGAATGAATGTTGCAAATGTAGAAAGAATGAGGAAAATTATTGGGAATTATGTAGAAAGAATGAGGAAAATTATGGAGAATTATGGAGAATTATGGAGAATGAAGAAAATGTAGAAAGAATGTTGCAAATGTAGAAAGAATGAGGAAAATTATGGAGAATAGAAAAAAAATGCTTGCATGAAGAATGATTTTTTAAAAAAGGTTGAGAAAGTAGGCAAATTAATGTGCCATAAATGTATCAGGGCAACTGGAACAGATAGACTAAGTTTGGAATGACTACACACACAGTCTGATAACCGGAAAACATGAGGATGTCGTCCTACAGATGAGAAAGTGGCAAATATAGAATGGCTAAAAGGAAGTTTCTGGTTTCTATTAGCTATTTCTTTTTTTGGTAAAAAACAAAAAACCCCACTGTGGATTATGGAATTTGCTGAATTGGAAAGGCTTTGGAGTCAAGTATTTAATGAGATACGAGGCTACTATGAGCAAACATCATCCCATATCTCCCATTATGGTGCACATATAAATTTCTCTGATGTATCTAACACTAGTCAGTTATGACAGGACAGTGAACTCAGATCCGGCCCAGTAATGTGTGTTCCTTATTACTACGCTTGATTCTGGTGTAAAAACAACTTTATCAGATATTACATAATAGGATTTATTTATCAGACCTCAGACTCTCTTCCTGTGAGTACACATGCTTGACTCTCTTAGCATGAATAGTTTCACAGAAGGAAGCTGGACCACCCAAGGGAATATAACATAAGCACATGTATAAATAACTGTTTAATTTGAGCTTGTACATACTAATAATTTGCATGAATGTTTTAATGCAAAAACAGAGGCAGAGATCCTCTGCATGCAGCTTTTCTTTAGATGTTCCCTTATCTATTTAAATGCTGCATGGTGAATTTATGACAAATTTTCTTCTTTAACTCTCGGAAATTATAAAATCACAAGGGTTGACCTCATGCTATTCTTTCAAGAAAAATTAGTTGCAGTGCATATTTAGCTTCCATGTTAATATTTATTTTAATTTTTATTCTTTTACTGCTTTGTATTTACAAACTTTTCTCTGCTTAATGGTTCCAGTCTAACTTTTACAAGCAGCCTCACATCCCTGGAGATGCAATATGTTTTAGATAAAGGCTGCAACTTGGCGTGCAGTACCATCCAGTAGAAAATAAACATTCAGTTGATGCAATCAGGATATTTGCTGCATTAAAAACACCCACAACAGCCCAAACACAAAAAATCCCCCAAACAACCCAAACCAAAGAACTACTTTGAAACAAAGTTGCCACACAAAATATTGACTGTTACCGAAAGAGACATTATGAGATGGGCCCTTTCTCAAACAAAAGATTATAAAATTTATACAGTTATGAACAGTGATCCACAAATATTTAGTGGCAACTGTAAACTTCAGTGATGTATACATGGTCAGCAAGACCACTGTCAACTTACAAAGCAACAGATTTACTAGTGGTGATGTTTTGCCTGCTCTGGTAGAAAGTAAGTACTGGGTATTGCTGTTTGTTTATGGCAAAGAATGAGCAGTAGAAGCAAAACATTTCCAAAAACTTAAGAACTGTATAGCTGTAGGTTTGTAAGTTCATAATCATATTGCTAATGTCAGGGAGAGAGATTAATCTGACCCCCTTAGAGCCAAAACAAGTGGGTACTTTTAGTTCTATACAGTTCACAGAATCACAGAATCAATCAGGTTGGAAAAGATATCTGAGATCATCAACTCCAATCTATGACATAACACCACCATGTCAACTAGACCATGGCACTATATGCCATGTCCAGTCTCTTCTTAAATACCTCTGGGGTGGTGACTTCACCACCTCCCCGGACAGTCCATTCCAGTGTCTAATCACCCTTTCTGGGAAGAAATTCTTCCTAACGTCTAACCTAAACCTCCCCTGGCACAGCTTGAGACTATGTCATCTCATTCTGTCACTATCTGCCAAAAAGAAGAGACCCTCACCTGGCTACAACCTCCTTTCAGGTTGTAGAGAGTGATAAGGTCCCCCCGAGCCTCCTCCAGGCTAAATAACCCCAGTTCCCTCAGCCTCTCCTCATAGGACTTGTAGTTTTAACTTCAAAGTTAAAAAATGTATAACCTGTTCCTGTCTTGGAAGAAGATTGAGACTATGCATAGAACCTAACAGTTCTTGCAATACATCACTTTTAAAAACAAATTTTAAAGAATCATAGAATGTTAAGGGGTTGGAATGGACTCTAAAGATCATCTAGTCCCAATCCCCCCTGCCATGGACAACAACCTCCTACCAGACCAGGTTGCTCAAGGCTTTGAGCCCTTTGAGGGTTGGGGCATCCACAACTCCCCTGGACAACCTGTGCTAGTGTCTTACCACCTTCACAGTAAAAAATTTCTTCCTCGTACCTAATCTAAATCTCCCCTCTTTCAATTTATACCCATTACTGCTCATCCTATCACCACAATTCCTAATGAAGAGTCCCTCTCCAGCTTCCCTGTATACTTTCAGATGCCACCAGTATCAACCTTCAGATACTGGAACCTTCTTTTCTGCAGGCATCCTTATAAGTACACCTTATAGGTACTAATAATTGCAGCAATTTGGCATCCATTTTCAGACCTCTTTAAGCACAGTACAAGACAAGGTAAAAATGGTATATATTCATAGGGATTTTGGAGCCATGTTGGTTTGTAAGGTCATTATTTTGAAAACATTTGAGATACGCTGCCCTACTTCTTCAAATCTTGATCAAGTGTTTTATGAAGATGGGTTATGTACAGACTTTAGACAAGGAGAAGTCACGTTCATAGGAAACCCCTTCTTCCCCATGCCACTCTAGCCATTTTAGGTGGAATTCATGGAAACACACTCAAGTTCTGGATAACAAAAACTAGTGGGAAAGAATCTCAAATATAGGGGGGAGTCTGCTGAGAAATGTTGGATGGTATTGTTGCAAGAGCAAAGGAAGACAAAAGATAAAATGGAGAAAGAAACTGGGAAAAACTATTTTCATGCTTTCCCTTTATTCTCTGTCTGTCCTGCCTGTGCAGGTTCTGAACAGAGACCATTTCATTTTCTGCATACAGTTATGTCTTTATCTATTTATCTTTATCTTTTCTATTATAAAGATGAGTACAACCACATGACCATCACCAATAAGGAGAGAAGTCGAGGAAGGAAGAGACTTTGTGTAAAACGGTAAGTGAAGACGCATTTAAAGGTAATGGAACCCTTTGGACTGACCTCTTTCTTCCTCATCTTTGGAAAAGTAGGGCTGGATAAAACTTCAGCAGATCCCTAGTCAAACCAATTACACTGAGGCCAGATGAAGTAAATCTCAGCTGTCCCTTACAGCTCTTCATCCAACTTCATCAAAAGTCTCAGTGAAGGAGGCTATGCAGGGCTGGGTTTTTTTGGTAGCCTATCCTAGCAATTCGTTACCCGAAGAGTAAGAAAGTTTTTCTGAATACTCCCTAAGGTTTTTGCACAGCAAAGTATGTTGATTTTCTTTTGTCTTCTGTTGGACACAGAGAACTAACTATTCATCAATATCTTTGTAAACCAACACATGTGATACAGAAAGTCACAAAATCACAGAATGGGTCAGGTTGGAAAGGACCACAGTGGGTCATCTGGTCCAACTTCCCTGCTCAAGCAGGGACATCCTAGAGCACACTGCATAGGATTGTGTCCAGTCATGATTGAGTGCTCTCACAACAAAGAAAACATTGCCATTTGGAAGAATATTCTCAGTAATAATACTTTGAAAAAAGTTACATATGAAGCTCAACACTTCACACTTAGATTTCTTGCTACTAGACAAGCCTAACTCTTTCAGTCTTTCTTCACAGATCATTTTCCTCAGCCCTTATCAGGCTTGACATATCTCTGTGCACTTCTGTTTGCATCTGTCAGATTTCCTGTACTGAAGATTCTCAAGAGGCCTCATCAATACCAAGCTGAGATAAAAACGCAAAAAAATTTGTATACATGCACATTTGTATACATGAACATACGTCTCTATGCACTTCCTTTATTCTAGATTGTCTGCTAGTGCCTGCCAGATTATTTGCCTTTTTTTTTCTTTTTAAGAAAAAGGAGCATGCAATTAGTTTTTGAATTCCACTGCATTCATAAAACTCCTTGTCCATATTTTTATGACATTTTGGCTTCTTTATGTAGGACTACTTCTCATTTACCTGAGACAATTCCTGGTATCTGTAATGCATCCCCTTATTTCTAAGTGTCTTCTGTTTCACACCAGCTTTTTAAAACAAGAAAAAAGTAACACCACCACCAGAAAAAAAAAGTAATCACCTGACAAATCTGAATGAGACCTACTCTTGAAATGTTTCCCTATCTGACAGTAAACCTTTTTGTAATTACTGATGAATTATCTGTCAGCAGTACCAGTGACAACTTTGCAACTCTGAAGGGAAGTTGTGGCACACTAAATAGCTGCTGCTTTACAAAGCCTCCTTCTGTGAAGGAACATAAACAAAAGCATGTTTTAGAGAATATCACTGTGTAAGAAAAGTAATAAAGACAGCCATGAACTACGGCTACATATGGCACTCGAAAATACTACATTCAGATTGTCACATTTTTCCCATCTGTTCTTACTTGCACAATAAGCACAGAGTGAAGAGGGGAAAACTCTAGTTTTGCCTTTTCCCCACTTGCTGATGCTTGCATTTGGACAATTCTTATGAAACTCATCTCTTCCTCTGTACTGCTTCAGGTTCACTGTGTGCTAGATGCCAGCGCAAAAGCTGCGGGGGGAGTTCAGCGTCCAAGATTTCAAGCACACGAACCTCAGCATTGCCTTAGCCTCTTTCCCACTCCTTGGATTCCCTTGATTTCAGATCCAGCTACAGACTGACTAGGAAGATTGTTACTTGCTGTATTTGTTTTTCTAAAAAAGCAAGTAAGTCCCTAACAATCAATGAACTCCCGAAAGGAAATATTACTTATTCCATCTCCGGATGAACTCAACTTTCTGAAGT
>NW_008673194.1:5736-5989 GCF_000695815.1 Acanthisitta chloris
AGAAAACATTCCAGAATGGAAAAAAAAAAAAAGCAACGAAAACAAACTTGCTTTTTCCCATGCCAGATTCAATTATAGTATATCTTCTCACCCATTCATCCTCATCTAGCAGCATGCCCCAAGCACACGGATTCTTAAATTGGTTTAGGGATTAAAGTTCCCAAGGAGAAGCAAACCGAGCAAGTCTCTGATGATCTGGGCTCGGAGAGCAGCTCCCGGGACAGGGATCGAGACGGGGAGACACCGTCCCGAA
>NW_008673195.1:0-1034 GCF_000695815.1 Acanthisitta chloris
CAGACACTCGGTGCCCATGCTGCAACTCTCCGGAGTGCTTCTTGTCCACAGGTACTCCCCACGAAACATGCTGCCCAGGACAAGGTTTGTCCTGTGGAGGTGGCAGGGAAGTGCTGCCCAGGACAAGGTTTGTCCTATGGAGGTGGCAGGGCAGCGCTGCCCACTCTGGGCTGCCTTTGGTGGCATTGTAGAGGCTGACACAGGTTCAGTTTGGCAGAAAAGCCTCAGCACCCATGCAGTGAGTGTCACCTCTCCTGCTGGCTGCAGCCTTGGTGGGTGACACAACTTCCTGCTGGCACGGCAAAGGTGTCGTTACACACACGCTGTGATTACCTTGTGGCCGGTACAGCCGGCTCTGAGTGTGCACAGCCCCCTGAGGGGCACAGACTGGTGCCTGCTTTGTTCAGTACATGTGGGTGTTTGATGTGGGATTCGCTGTAGCAAGTGGGTCCAGTGCTGTGGTGGGGTCAGATCTCAGCTCTGGCTGCTGGCAGAGTGGGACCTGAAACTATCTGAATTGGCTCAAAGAACATTTGTACCTGGAGATGCACAGAATCCAAACCAAGCTCAAACTAAGAAAATGCCTTTTTAAAGAGCACGCAGCTGTAGGTACAGAGCTCTTTGAGCCTGGAGCTCGTTTCAGCTCCTGCAGGGGTGGTAGGTAAGGAGGGGCTGGAAATGTGGCCAGGGCTCTGTCCCATGGTGCTGGCAGGCATAGATTGCTCGTGCCGTAAATCCGTCCTTTGCTCACCCCAGTTGTTGAAGGAAAATATTTCTCAGGTTTTCCTTTGGCCTTTGATTTTTGTTTCTTCATGCCCTCCTCTGTTTTTCTCTTTTTTTTTTTCGTTTTGAAATTCAGTCTGTTCTAAGAGCTCACTAAAAATATACCCCCCATGCCTTTCTCCTTGGTACCATGGGGCAGTTCTGCCCCAAACTGCACATCCCTTTCCTGCAAACTGTTTCTGATAGCCAGTAGCATGGGCACTGCCAGTCCTGCTTTCCGCTCTGCCCCTGGACTGGCAGGTCTGCCGTGG
>NW_008673195.1:1063-1265 GCF_000695815.1 Acanthisitta chloris
CTGGAGTGGGGCGGGAGGCTGGAGCACACAGGGGTTGGAGAGAGGAGGGTCCTGGCTGCTGTGCCACACCTCCAGAAAAGCCACTTACTGGTTTACTGGGAGTGCCACAGCATTTACAGCCCTTAGTTTGACTGGGTAATTTATTTGCGTGTACCTGTGAGCAGGAAGAGCTAGGTGAGGGATCAGGATTGTCCAGCTGAGG
>NW_008673195.1:1323-1665 GCF_000695815.1 Acanthisitta chloris
ACCAGGACTGGGGCCACGCTGGGCAGTACAGGTAGATCAGGGTGGGAACAGGGTTACCTGAAGTAATGAGAGCATGGCTGAGCAACTGATGGGTCCTGGAGAGGTGATGATGGGCTGTGCCCCCTCTGGTTGGGTTCTTGTCCCTGAGCCCTGTCGCTGTGTGTTGCTGAAGGTGCAGGACCACACGCCCCGTGCGTGGTGGCTGTGGCAGGGCAGACTCAGCCCTCGAGCTGTGGGGCAGTGCTCTGCGGAGGGCACACACAGGGTTTCTGGTCGGAGCCTGGCTCACTAATCTCAGGTTTTTTGGCAAGTGAGGATTAACCCTGCACCACTGGCAGCGGG
>NW_008673195.1:1716-5491 GCF_000695815.1 Acanthisitta chloris
AGCTGGGGAGCTGTGGGGGCCAAGGGCTGCTGGCAGGGGGAGCTGCGGCAGTGATGCTGAGCTCTGAGTCCCTGCCGTGATGTGACTTGGGCTGGCTTGCTTTATGTCTGCTGTCATCGAACAGGAGATTTCCTTCTTTCTTTCAGTCGGCAGAATTCTTCGAAATGCTGGAAAAGATGCAGGTGAGCAGCAGCATGCATGCCGGTACCATGGGCTGTCCCCAGCAGAACCCGCACGGGTCCCTGTGTTACGTGCTGGAAGGCTCGTCCTGGGCACAGACCCCACGTCCAGCCGCTCGGGCCGGAGCTGTACCTGTGCAGCAAATACCCTCGTGGTTTCACCTGTGCTTGTGAAAACATCTCAGTTATTCAGTCTATTTATTTTGTCCCAACAGGCACCAAAACTGGAAGAACAGAGGTCTGGAAGCCAAAAACACAAGGTTGGTTGAATTCTGTTGCTTTTGGGAATCCCTTCAAGTGTTCCCCCTCAGCTCAGAGGTTTAATGTGATGTCAAAGACAGTCACTCAAAGGGCTGGGAAGGATTTAGATGTTATCTAAAAGCAAGGCACTGATTGAATTGCAAAGATGGGAGCATGGTGCCTGTAAATCCCTAATCCAGCTTTATGTCCAGACTGGTGCTTTTCAGTGTCCAGCTATGTGAAAGGGTTGGGGTTTGCCACAGTGTGGGGAGTCGCACCGATAACAGAATCTGCTTTGGGCAGGACTTATCCTGTGTCAGTGGCTTCCTGCAGACCCCGAGCAGGGAGGGCTCCCCGGGCAGCGCGGTGGCGCCACTCTGGGGCACCACCATGGCCTCATCTGACAGAGCGTCGCTCTGTGACCGCCTGGTGCAGGGCACGGGACGGGAGGGACCGGGGAGTGGGCACTGGAGGTGCTCCCTGGTTTGGGTGTGCAGGGATGAACCATCTGGTCATAGGTGGTGTTTTGGTTCCTTTTTGCAGGAAGACTATATCCCATACCCCAGCATCGATGAGGTGAGTGCCCTGAACCCCCACAAATGCCTTACAGTGAATGCCTTTCCAAAATTGCCCATGGCAGGGGAACTGGGGGAAAACCTGTTTCTGAGAGGACCTGCACAAAGCATGTTCCCCCTCCCCACTTTTGTGGCTGCTGTTTTTCCTCGGTACCATGTGCTCCCCCAGTGCCAGGGCTGGGGGCTGCTGCAGAAGGGGGCAGGACATGGGGCAGTGAGCCCTGCACCCCACACCCACACCCCCATCCTGCCTGACCTCACAGCACGTGTCTCTGCAGATCCTGGAGAAGGGCAGCCCATACCCGCTGATCATCCTGCCCCAGTTCGGGGGGTACTGGATTGAAGACCCAGAAAACCTTGGCACGCCCACGTCGTCCGACAGCAGCATCTGTGAGGAGGAGGAGGAGAACCTCAGCCCCAGCACCTTTGGCTACAAGCTGGAGTGCAAGGGAGAGGCCAGAGCCTACCGCAAGCATTTCCTGGGGAAGGTGGGTGCCCCTGCCCCATTGGGTTGAAAACTGCACACCCTTGCCCAAGAAAATGTCTTAAATTGTGAGAAAAATGGGGAAATTTTGCAACTTCCCTCTTCGCAAGGAGTGGAGGGTCTGTGGGTTCCCAGCATGGCAGTGATGGCCACACTCGTGGCCTTGGCCACTGGGCCCACAGCCACAGGGGGGCACCAGCCCTGAGCCTCCCTGCATGGCAGCCCCTGCCCTCCTGCTCACAGCCCTGTAATCCTCTTTGGCCCTCTGAGCACACAGAGAACAGGGTGCTAAAGTCCATGGGAGAGGGATTACAGCCCTGGTCCCAGTGAGGGGGTACAAGTGTGTCCCCTCAGGGGTGGGAGCGTGTCGGGTGGCAGCTGACTGTCAGCACAGTGTCCTCGCCATCAGCAAGCTACCTCCCCACCACTAACACACTGCTCTCTATTTTTAGGATCATTTAAATTTCTACTGTACAGCCAGCAGTCTCGGAAATCTGATCCTTTCTGTTAAATGTGAGGAGACAGATGGCACAGAATATTTAAGGGTTATACTCAGGTATGGAAAAAAAAGCTTTGTTTAACAAAATATTCCCTCTTTGAGAGTCTTCAGTGCTGTTTCTACAGCAAATCCTCGAGCCAGACTGGCAGCACGTGTAGGGGCTCAGGGTGGGATGGGAGGCAGTGGCAGTATCCTTGTGTTTCTGTGCTGGGACTGCCCAAACCCGATAATGGATGTGGGACTTTGATCTGTTGCTAAACCCACTGGAGCTGAGTGTAAACCTCTGTGGGTTTAATCCTCCCTGGGATAACACCAGTCACATCTCTCTCCATCCCTCTCTAAGCTGACAGGACTCAGCATGTCTGAACCATTGTGTCATTTCCCTCCAAACTGTGAATATTTTAAGAGCTGCAGAGACCAGAAGACAGGTTGAGCCTTTTCTCACTAACCAGGCCCAACAAATGCAGTACAGCAGCATTTCCCAACAGCCAGCATCACTTTGCTGTGGATGCTCCCTGATGTCTGCTTGTTGTTGTTTCTTTGCTAGGTCCAAAGTGAAGACGTTGCATGAAAGGATCCCATTGGCAGGACTCAGCAAACTCCCAAGTATCCCCCAGATTGCAAAGGTAAAGTGCCCAGCCGGGCTGAGACTCCTGTAGCAAAACTGGTGCCACTGCATCACAGGCAGCGTTGGGATGTGTTGGATGGTGCTGGGCAGTGGGCTGAGACTCCTGTAGCAAAACTAGTGCCACTGCATCACAGGCAGCATTGGGATGTGTTGGATGGTGCTGGGCAGCGTTGGGATGTATTGGATGGTGTTGGGTAGTGTTGGGATGTGTTGGATGGTGTTAGGTAGCACTGGGCAGCAGTGCCTGGGCTTTCAGGTCAAGGGGTGTTTGGGTGGTCCTATGTGCTGGCCGTGCTGCTGGTTTCCCAGGTGGGTCTCTGGTTGATACCTGGGGGAAGAGGTGTGAAGGTGGCACCACCTTTGTCCTGTGGAGAGACCTGGGACTTGTCTTGCTGCATCCAGAGTCAGGTGCCAACCAGGCCACGGAACATCCCAGCGAGAGGATGTGAAGCAGGGAACTCCTGCAGTCAGAGACTGGATTTGGCTCCTTTATAAGATGTTCGTGGCCTTGCTGTGAAGTTTTGGCTGGGACCCAGCACTGACTGCTCTTTCCCCTTGCCCACAGGCCTTCTGTGACGATGCCTCCGGGCTGAAGTTTAACCCAGTTCTTTACCCCAAGGTGAGGTAACCTGCCCAAGTCAGTCGTGTCTGCAGGGACACTGAGAACCACACCCAGGGCCACTGTTGAAAACTTTTGGCCTAATTATGTGGGAATTTGGCTTCTTTTCCCCTTCTGCTCTCTCAGTGCTGCCCGGCTTTGCTGTACCTGGCCTGCAGCTCTGACAGGCTCTCCTCACCACCCACCATGAGGAGCAGTTCCATAGCCCATGGGTTTGGTCTTTTGGCCATCGTGTTTTGAGCTACCAGATGAAACAATCAGTGTTTTGCTTTCCTGCAGGCATCCCAGATGATAGTGTCTTATGATGAACATGAAGTCAACAATACATTCAAGTTTGGTGTGATCTATCAGAAGTTCAGGCAGGTAAGTCCCTGTGCACCAGAGATCTGTGTCTCACGAGTGCAGACTCTACCCTGGTGTTCATTCTGCCATGTGCAGCACCTCGTGTTGCTGGGTGTCCTCACTGACTGTTTCTCATTGCTCAGATGTTTTCCCGACTCATTAAAAAATGATGTGACTGAAAAATCTCAGTATGGAAATCAGCCCACAAG
>NW_008673195.1:5514-9911 GCF_000695815.1 Acanthisitta chloris
TTTTAGCAGGCGTGGTATTTTAATCAGATATATGTTTAGACAGCAAAACAGCTATGTTTGTCTGGAGGGACTGCGGGCTCTGGAGACAGGCACTTGCTGAAAACGCTGTTATTAGCTGGGGGACTCCGGATTGGGAGTGCAGAAGCATCTCAGCCTCAGAACTCACTAAGAATTCTTTTGACAGGCACTGTAATTATCTTATATATTGCATTTTGGGTCAGATTGACTGACTCATGCAAGGCCATAATTAGGCTCCTGTTCCTGCAAAATACAACATACTGGGCATGATTAGGGCTTGGATTTTCCAATGGAGGATTCACTTGTGTTTTGGTATCTCCTGGATATTCTCCTAAGGTCCTCGCTGTGGGTCAGATGTGGCTCTCAGCAGCTTTACCCTGGGTTGTCCTGGGGCCTGGGCAGGCTGTGACACCCCAGGCACAGTGCTAGTGGCTGGGGGTGAGTGCGGTGGTGCCAGCTGGAGGTTGGGAGCAGCCTGTAGCTGTGTGGAACACCATGGGACAAGGTGCTGGTCACACCCCAGAGACCTCGTGGATGGAGCAAGAGTTGGCAGGGGTCGGACGGGCAGGGAGATCGGGGCTGCCAGCAGATGCACCCTGGTTTTGCAGACCCAAGAGGAGGAGCTGTTTGGCAATAATGAAGAGAGTGCTGCCTTCAAGAACTTCCTGAGTTTTCTGGGAGACACCATAACACTCCAGGACTTCAAAGGGTAAGTTAGATAAAAAGAAGGATTTTACAAATACATTAACAAGAGACCATGTCATATGTAAAAATATCTGTGTGTGAGAACAGAAGTCATCTTGCTCATGAGCGGGATGTGCAGAGCAGAAGCAAATATAGCTTTGGCTTGTTTTTCAAAGCTGGGGGAGTTTTAAAAAAAAAAAATTGGAGCTGCCAAGAGAGAAAAACTTCTTTTCCTGCAGATTTGAGGTTGTGATAAGATCTGGCTGTATTCAGCCATAGAGAGAAGGAGCTCTGTGTGGAGATGTGCTGTGCCCAGAGCGGTGGCTGAGCCGTGGTGTGGGCAGAGACCTGTGATGCCAGCGAGGCCCCCGGGGTGCCCGTGGCTGTGGTCAGTCCCAGCCAGCTGGCCCTGCTCTGTGCACGCCCTGCGTTTCAGGCCGGTGACGGCGACGCTTGGCTCCGACACGTGACGCACAGTTTGTTCCCTGCCGTTTGCTCCCTGCTAGCTAAAGATAACTGAGCTGGGCTGTTCGTCAGCCTGTCCCTGACAGCCGCCGGCGCTCTCGCGGAGCTTTCAATTAATATTTCTTCATTTCTCCCCGCCTTTCCCTTCCTCTCCAGTTTTCGAGGAGGTCTGGATGTCAGCCACGGGCAGACGGGAGTGGAGTCTGTGTACACGGTGTTCAGGGATAGGGAGATAATGTTTCACGTCTCTACAAAGCTGCCTTTTACCGAAGGAGACACGCAACAAGTAAGAGAGATGAGCTCCCTTGCACAGAAGGGGCTGAGCAGGATGTGCTGACCCTGCCCTGCCCAGCACTGCAGGCAGTGCCTGAGGTGGCTGTGTGGCTCCCTGACCCAGGGCTGGCATTAGCTCCAGTGGGAGCAAACCGCATGGCTTTCCCAACCCAATGCTCTCGCTTTCCACTTAGCTCCAGAGGAAGAGGCACATTGGCAATGACATCGTGGCAATTATCTTCCAAGAGGAGAACACGCCATTTGTCCCAGACATGATTGCCTCCAACTTCCTGCATGCTTACATTGTGGTGCAAGTGGAAAACCTTGAGGCAGATAACACGATGTACAAGGTGAGGGCAATCCTGATGTGCATGTGCTTGTTTTTGCTTCAGCATCTTTTGACAAGGGCATGGAGTGACAGGACAAGGGAGAATGGCCTCCCACTGACAGAGGGCAGGGTTAGATTACAGATTAGGAGTAAATTCTTCCCCTTGAGGGTGCCCAGTGAAGCTGTGGCTGCTCCATCCCTGGAAGTGTGCTCAAGGCCAGGTTGGACAGGGCATGAAGCAAGCTGAGCTAGTGGGAGATGTCCCTGCCCATGGCCGGATAGGTGTGACTAGGTGATCATTAATGTCCCTTTCAAGACAAACCATTCTCTAACCCAATGATCTCAGATTGAGGTAGCATAAACCCTGTTACCCTGATGCACCCATGGGACTGACATGTCTCGTGGCTCCGCAGGTGTCGGTCACGGCCCGGGAAGACGTCCCCTCCTTTGGCCCTCCCCTGCCAAGCCCGCCGGTGTTCCAGAAGGTAGGAGCTGAGAGGGGAAGCATGTTCCAAGCCATAGCAAAAGTAAATGGGTGTGTCCAAGATGTTTCCAAGCATGCCTGCTTCAGGAAAACACAACTTCTGGAACTGCTCTGCATTGATTTTGGTTTCCAATAGGCCCCTGGGGTTTGTGGTAGGGTGATTGGCCCTGCAGCACTGCATGACATCACCTGTGTGAGGTGGCAGTGGCAGCTCTGGTGCTGGGGCACTTGGGTTGGTGCAGGAGGGCACCCCAAGCCCACTTGGGTTTTCACCAGTGCTTCCACATGTGGAAGGACTGCAGGGTGATGGGAGCTCAGCTGTGGGCTCACTACAGCTCCGACACCAGGGATACAGTGTCTTACCACTGTGGGTGTTTCCCACCTTGTCTCTCTCCCTGCAGAGTCCTGAGTTCCGGGAGTCCCGCTGACCAAGCTTATCAATGCTGAGAATGCCTGCTGCAAGTCCGACAAGTTTGCAAAGCTGGAGGTAACACTGCCCACGTGTCCCTGCCTGGCACTGTAGCAGGTGTGGGGAGTTCTCCCATTCCTCCTCAAAGCTGCCTTTCCCTGTTGAGCTGGGTCAGTGCTCAGCTGACTGGAGTGTGACTGCCACAGGACCCCACAGGGTGGGCAGTGTCCTGGAGGAGGGACGAGCCGGCTGTCCTGCGGGTCAGTGCCGCTGCCCTCTCTCGGAGCCCCTGACTGAGTCCCGTGTCCTCCTCCAGGACCGGACGCGGGCTGCCTTGTTGGACAACCTTCATGACGAGCTCCACGGGCACACGCAGACCATGCTGGGGCTGGGGCCCGAGGAGGACAAGCTGGAGAATGGTGGACACGGAGGCTTTCTGGAGTCTTTCAAGGTAAAGCCCTGCCCTTGCCAACAGCAGAGCTAAAACGCACCCAGGGCTGGCAAAGCACGTGTTATTGGGAGATGCAGGCACAGTTGTCTCTGTAGCACAGAGAAATGGTCATGGGTGGATGAGTCCCTTAATTCTGCACCCAGAGGATGGGGCTGTGGAGGAAGGGTGTGCAGCACCCTGGACACCCCTGCAGTGGGGAAGGATCAGGTGCGTCCTGTTTCAGTGTAAGGCACTTAGGAATGGAACTGCTGTGCAGTCATACGTGGTAGTGTTGACATCAGGGTCTCAATGCTGAGGTTAAACAGTCATGTTTTGGCACACTGTGTGCGTGCAGGGAGACAGACCGTGCTCTCTTGGCGTTGCAGGGAGTGCTGGGGTGGGAAGTGAGCCCCGTGGTCCGCACTGGGCTGCGCCTGCCCGGCTGCCTCGGGCCCGCGCTGCTGGGCTGCCTGCTGGCTTACGTCCTGCACCGTGTGCTGTCGGAGTGATGGGGACAGCACAAATGGCAAAGGAGGGCTGGAAGGGGTGAGACCTGATTCTTGTGGTGTCTTGCTGCCCAATGCCTCACAGCCGTGACCCAGCCTGTCCCCGTGGCCAGGTGACCAGGGGAGCAGAGCTCATTTCTGCTGGGCTCTGAGTGGGCTGGAGTTGTTCCCCTCCGCTGTGGGGAGAGGAGCCGCTCCCCGGGGAGGGGGTGCTGAGGTGCCCCACAGAGCTCCGCAGCCCCGGGCAGGAGCCTCGGGGTGTGAGCACGCCCTGGCACTGCTTGGCACAGAGCAACTCGTCACTTTTACCTGCAAACACTGGACTTGTGTATGAATTGCTGCGGACCCAAATAAATCCAGTCTGATGGACTCTTGCTTGGTGTTTGTTATTGGATGGGCAGGAGGGACTGTTGGGGCCATGGTCTCTGGCACTGGGGGCTTGCTGAGAGCTTGGGGCTGCAGCTCCAGTGTAACCCAGTGTGGGTTTGCCTGCAGCTCTGTGACCCCTCGAGCCAGCAGCAAACAGGTGCCTGTGCATTGTGGTGCCTTCAGAAATCTGACCCACGATGTCTCCTTTTCTCTCTTTACTCTGTGCTGGAATTCAGGGGCTGTGCAAGGGGCAGCCATGGCACGGCGGTGGCACAGCAGAGGGCATAGCTGTGAAGGTGGTTGATACAGAGTGAGGGAAGGGGGCTGCCTGATGGGGAGAAATGAAGATAAAAGGGAGCAGGGAGTGTCTGTGGCTGCCAGAACTGTGCTGTGCAGTTTGCCTATGGTCTCTTCCAGATGTGAATGGACCA
>NW_008673195.1:9930-10148 GCF_000695815.1 Acanthisitta chloris
GAGTGTGTTGTCAAGCATAAGCTCATTAAAACACTTTCGTGTGGCTGTGAAGCCTCCGGCTTGGGGGCTGATTTGGGGCAGGCCGGAGAGGTCTGTCAGTGCAGGAGATGTGCAGGCAGGGCAGGAGGCTCCAGGGGATCCATCCTTTCCGGGTCCAGGAAGGGTTTGTGCACACAGATAGGGTTTATGGCTCATTCCACTGTGGTCCCCGTTCCTGC
>NW_008673195.1:10190-13206 GCF_000695815.1 Acanthisitta chloris
GGGGGTGGTATCTGCTGTTGCTGGTCCCATAGCTGCAGTCCTCGGCATTGCGGAGCAGAGGGAGAAAGTCTGATCTGGTGGTGGTTGTGGGGCTCGTCGAGGGTGGCTGCGCTCAACTGCACCTGCCCAGGCTGCTGCTGTCACTGGTCGGGTTGTTGTTGGTGTGTGCTGGCACTTGGGGAGGCCCAAGCAGGTTCTGTCCTGTGTGCCTGGGGGAGCCCTGGAGCTGGGGAGGGTGTCTGGGGCCAGCACCTGCAGAGTGGTGATGACCTGCTGTGCCCTGTCCCCTCTGCTGCAGAGAGCCATCCGGGTGCGCAGCCACTCCATGGAGACCATGGTGGGCAGCCAGAAGAAGCACCACGGCGGTGGCATCCCAGGCAGCCTCAGTGGGGGCATCGCGCACAACAGTGGCGAGGTGACCAAGACCACCTTCTCGGTGAGCATGGCCATGTGTCCCTCCATCCTGCTCTCCCTCCCTCTGTCTGCCCCTGTGCAGCCCAGCAAGGCACTGCTGTGCTGACACAGCCTGGCAATCCCCTGCGTGGGCAGTGAGGGGAAGGGCGAGGGGAAGACTTGAACAGAGCTTGGTTCCGGGTGCATTTTTCAAGTTGGGCTTATTGTGGAAGAACTGAAGATGAGCTTCTTGGGGTTTTCAGCTCCGAAGTACAAAGGAGATAGAAAAGAAGTTCTGGCATTTTATGTTTTCTGGATGCACAGGCTGGGAATCATGGGCAGTGCAGTTCCTCACAGTTTCTGAGCTCCCAGGAGGGAGCTGTGCTCTTCAACCCAGACTGTTCTCTGCTTTCAGCCTCCTGTACCAGCTGCTGCAGCCAAGAACCAGTCCAGGAGCCCCATCAAGCGCCGGTCGGGACTGTTCCCTCGCCTGCACACGACGTCGGAGAGCCAGGCAGAGAGCAGGACGAGGTGGTGAGTTTGTCATAACCCTGTCACTAAGTGCCTAATGCATCTTAAAAGTCCGAAAAAACTCTGCTGGGTGCTAAAAACCTTTCCCAGGGTGCAGCCTTGCCTTTCCACACAACCGGCAACAAGAGCTGCTTCTGCCACGTTTGAGGAATTGTGGCTTGGATCCCTTCCCTCTGTTTTAAACTTAAGTGGTGGTACCCACTGAATATCTGTTACTCACAGTTTATTTGGTGTTAGGGAGTATAATTTGGCCATCCTTTTCAAGTCTCTTGTGTAACTCGTGCAATCTGTCTCTTTGTGCCCCCAGTGACAGCGTTTCTGGAGCCCAGAAGACACCAGATTTGGGACATTCTTCCCAAGAGATGAAGTCTGAAACGTCGTCCAACCCCAGCTCCCCTGAAATATGCCCCAACAAAGACAGGTGAGCCAGGAGACGCCCATCCTCCTCCCACCGCGGCTCAACAGACATCAGGGATTTTGCCAAACAAAACCATCTCCAAGTTTGATGTTAAGGGAGGAAAGAGTCTGGTGATCCATGAGCACAGCTCCTTTATGATCTTTACAAAGAAGAGCAAAGAGCAGTACTTGAGAGAGGTTGCTCAAACCCTCTGGGCATAGGAGCCAGGGAGGCCATGGTGCCTGTCCTTCCCTGCCAAGGCAGAGTCAGCTGGACCCAGCAGCTCCTGCTGGGACACCCACCCCCTGCCTCACCCCACGCCTTTGGAAGGGGTTACGCGCAGAAGTGCCCCAAAGGTTCTTCCCTACAGCAGCACTGTGCTCCGAGGGTGCACAGGAGGGTCTGTCCCGCTGTCACAGCCCAAGGGACGTGCTTCCCAAGTGACAGCCACGCGCCCTTCCTTCCGTTCCGCCTCTCCCTAGGCCATTTATCAAGCTGAAAGAGAACGGGCGGTCGAACATCTCCCGTTCCTCCTCCAGCACCAGCAGCTTCAGCAGCACGGCGGGCGAGAGCGAGACCCTGGAGGAGTACGACAGCGTGGTAGGCACCAAACCCACCCCAGAGCACACAGCATCCCTTGGCTCCCTGCTGCCTCCGGACCCCCAGGTCGTCTCTGTGAGGGGGAAGTGTCCACTGGGCCCCAAGTGCCTCCTCACCACTGACATGGAGGGGCTAATCCCATCTCTGGGTTCAGGGAGGAGGAGGTATGGTGGTACATTAGGGTGTTGTCGGTGCTCCATCTGTGCAAGTGTTCAAGGCCAGGTTGGACGGGGCTTGGAGCAGTCTGGCCGAGGGGAGGGGTCCCTGCCTGTGCTGTGGCAAGGCAGGGTGTGACTAGATGGTGTTTGAGATCCTTTCCAACCCAGGCTATTCTGTGATTCTGTGACACCCCACTGAGCCTTGGGGTGCCCTGGGGCGGTGTGCCCAGGCCAGGAGGTTGCTCCATCAGGACTCTTCCAACGGGAGCAGCTCCAATGGGCAGGGCTGCAGTGGGGCATCAGCAGGGCTGGGGGGAAGAGCTGGCAGCACAAAAACCTGTGTTCTATCTCTCTGAGCAGGGAAGTCAACCCTCCACCGCGTCACCGTTCAAGCAGGACGTGTTTGTCTACAGTGCTTCGCCCGGCAGCGAGAGCCCCAGCACGGGAGCCACGGCCACCCCTGTCATCATGAGCAGGAGCCCCACAGGTGAGTGGCAGGAGGACTGGTGGGAGGCACTGGCTCCACATTAGCTCTGAGAGCCCCCAGGTTCCCATAGTGGCAGATTGGAGTGGAGTCTGCGGCTCTCGTCCCAGCTTCGCCCAGGTGCCGTGGCGAAGCAGCAGCTGTGCTCACCCTAGCAGGGTGGGCATCCACAGTGTGGGGCAGCCCCATCCAGACAGGGCTGTTCAGTTCTGTATTTCCATGGGAAATTTGTTTCTCTTCTCAATTAGAGCACAGAGGTGGCTCTTGCTGTGGCTTTGTTCCCTCCGTCTCCCCTGACAGGCGTGTGCAGTAGTCGTGGAAACTCTGTCTCCAGGGGCTGAGCCATGACTCACAAATTATTTAATCAACAAGCGGCTTCCCGTGGTCTTGGCTTGGTTCCCCTCCTGCCAGCCTGCTCACCAGCTCCATCCGTTTCAGCTGGACGATTCGCAC
>NW_008673195.1:13396-15002 GCF_000695815.1 Acanthisitta chloris
TTTGCCAGCCCTGCGGTGGGCAGGGGTTGGCCACACTCACCCCTTGCCCACAGATCTCTGCAGTTCTGATTCCTCGTGCCACGGAGCACCACTGTCACGTGGAAACGCACGGCATCAGCTGAGGAGCTGTTTGTGGAACAGCTGGGCATGCACAGCTCCGTACTGGGGGTGTCGCAGGCTGCAGGGCTCAGCCTGGCTCTTTGTCTCTCAGCACTCCACTGGTCCTCCTCCTTATTTCATTAGTGTTCTTCTGAACTCTTAAACTGGCCCCTTTTAATGTCTGAAGTGTTTATTTTGTATTTTTCCTGCCAAGAACATGAAAATCCACCCATACATTATACGGATCAGTCATTCCTTGTAGCCTTTTCAGTGGCATTTCCAGGAGAAAGACTGTGAAATGTAATTAAGCCTCAATTTGTTCCATCACAAACACTTAATGTATAGCTTTTGCCAAATGTTCAGCCAAGACAGACTAAATATTGGTAGCACTCCTGACAGCCCACTGAAGTGCCTGGATGTTGGGCTGGGCGAGCGCAGCCAGTACTACAGCAAATATTTTTGTTCACAGTTTATTATTTGTGTTCTTTGCTTTTCCCCTCTCTACAGCAGATGTAAAGAATAGAAACTCTCCAAGGTCCAACCTGAAGTTTCGCTTCGACAAGCTCAGCCACGGCAGCTCCAGCATGGTAAGTGCTGGGGCTGTCGCTGGTGAGACACTGCATGGCCACGTCCTCCCTGCAGCCACGGGGGCTCTGGGGGCTGAGGGGCCTGTGAGGGATGGGAAGGGAGGGAAGGGGTTTTGTCACTTCTTGTCCCTTTGCTTGCAACCCACCCTGTGTTCTGTTTTTTCACACAGAGCCACTAGCAGGAAGAAGTCATGAACTCATCACAGGTGAGTGTTGGTATCACAGTGTTGTGCAGAAAGGCTCAGCAGGTGTCAGATGTGTACAGCCAACTGCTTCTTGTTGCTTATGGAATCCATAGTAATTTTAGTGCATCCTAAACACTGCTGCAGATGAGTGAGGAAAAGGGCAGGGGTTAATGACAGGTCTGCACCCACCAGTGATACTGTGTAGCTTTACCTTTCTGGAGTGCCTTTGTGTGCTCCCACCATGCTCTTGCACCCGCTCCTGGGTGAGGGGCCCCAGCCCAGCAGGTTGCATGTTTCCTGGTTAACCTCTGTCAAATGCTGGTGCCCATCCCTGTGGGGCCAGTCCACAAGGTGGATTTCATGGGCGGAGGTGAAGGGATTTGCCTGGGCTGCTCCTGTGCCATGAAATCAGGGTGTCATTAGGAAGTCCTGAGCTGAGCAGAAGGGCCCATAAAGCTTGAAATGAAATGAATTTGCATTTCTGAAATCATGGGACTCAAAAAGCTGGGATTTTCACCCCATCACTGAGTTTCCTTCTCCCTCGGCCCGGGAGCAGCGGGTGGCCTGGCACTAGGGGTGTGGACACTGCCCTGGCGTCAGTGCCCTCCCTAGGATGGGCACCTCATAGCCATCACTGCAGGGCTGCGAATATTCTTCTTCCACTGTCTCTGACACTTTTATCCTTTTCTTCTTTGCAGAGAATTTTTGTTTCAAAGGGAAAACTCTTCGATGCCC
>NW_008673195.1:15041-17656 GCF_000695815.1 Acanthisitta chloris
TCCTGGCTGCCCGCTACGCTGGGCAGGAGCTCTCACCTTGCCGCAGTCCTACCCCGACAGGGCCCAGCCACCTTCCCACCTGGTGTCCCCCTGTGCAGCATGCGCCCTTGTGCCCCCTGCTCTGTGTGCTGGAGGGGACGTGTCTCTGCACCACAAATACTTGCAGCTGGGGCCCCGTCCCCTCTGGGCACTGTGCTGGGTCACCCTGCAGGTGCCCACATCTGCTGCAGCTGGTGGCACCATCCATTCCCCCTCCCTGGGCTGCCTGCCAGGTCCTCTGGGGCAGAGGGGCAGCAGGACAGACCCCACCCCACTTTGGGTCCCTCCATGTTTTACTTGACGTTATCAGTGGGGAAACGGGATTTATGTTTGTTTTTTGAAGGGTGGGGGGTCAGGGCAAACTGAGGTGTTAGTGGCTCTGGGGCAGTTCCCCCCGTGCCATCGTTTGCTGTTCCTCTTCTCTGTTTGGGGGCAATGGGGCAAAATCTCCCCCTGCAGGGTACTGGGCAGCTCCTCCTGGCACGGGAGGTGCCGTGTCTCTTCAGCCACCCTCCAGCTGTCTCTCTGCCAGCTCCCACCCACACCCCAAAACTGGGGGCAGAGACTGCCCTGTAGTCCACACTTGCTCAGTTTCTGTCACAAGAGGTGGGTGAGTGACCTGGCCCAGGGAGCAGAGCTGGGAGATGGGACCAGCTCATCCTCCCTTGGCAGCTTCAGCCTCCTTGTTTTGTCCCTGCCTGATACTGAGCAGAGGCCTGGGAAAGGTGACCCAAACCTAAAGCTGTGGTGTGTCCAAGTACTAGAACTGGTACCTTGGTGGTTCTGCTTTGCCCTATGGCTTGGATCACCAGGCAAGCAAATGTGTAAAACTCCAGCGATTTAGGTGGCATTAGGCTGCTCTAGCCCTTGCAAAGTCTGTCCTGCTGCTTTTGACTGAGCTTTTGTTATTCTGAAAGACAAGGATTGTGGATTCTGCAAGGTGACTTTCCCATAATGCCCTTTCCCAAAAAATACCTCTCTCAACATGCCAAGAAATCCTTTTGCTCTTTTATAGAACTTTGTCTGAAGTTTTCTGAAGCCTGTTCAGGAATTTCACCTTGCTCATAGATTTCCCTTACCCATTTTCTGGAAAACAGGCTACAATGCTGCAGATACACTCCCCCTGCGCTCCCTCTCCTGCCAACGGCCTGTGACCTTTGGAAACCCCCATGAAATAACTGAACACAGTTCATGATTCCTACTGAAAACAGGACTTTGAGTGCCAAAGTCACCTTCACACAGCTGGTGCTCCAAGAGGCACAAAGTACCTGACAGCCTGTTTCAGGGGGCAGGTGCAGAATTGTGCTTCTGGAGCAGCCCTGGACAGCCACCGTGGCTGTGGCTGCTCCTGCTCCCTTTTCTCTGGGGCAAGTGCTTGTAGGATCCAACCATCATCTCCCTCCTCTCCATCACCTCCCCAGGCCAGAGCTGAGCCAAGCCAAGTGGAACTGGCTCTGCTCACCCCAGCTCTGCAGTGAGGTGCTCTCCGACAGCCTTACGATCCGGTTCGTATAGGTGCTCCCCTCATGCTGTAATTGATCCATGTAGAGAGGCTGTAGCCCTGATGGGAGAGGAACTGGGTTAAAGAAGGAGAACACCTTGTGAAAAGGCAGGGAACAGTTTCACTGGCACTAAGCGCTTTGTAGGTGTAGTAAATACCAATAACCCCCTTGGGGATGCTCCCTCCTGCTCCCAGCCAGTTGCATTTCAATACAGTTTAACCTTGAGCCTCCTTTGGCAGAGGAGCGTGTGGTGTGCTCAGCCCAGTCGTAGCTGTAGGTGTCTCAGGATCACACATTTCACTGTTCAGCACTTATCTGACGATGCTTCGGTAGCACTTGAAATCCACCCCCAGTTCTCCTCTTAGAAGCTTTAGTCTGGTTTCCTGAAGCCGCACAGTGAAACTGGTGCAATGACTTGCTCCAAGAGTCTGCTCTGGGTTTGCTTTTTCCTCTGAGAAGTCGCTCAGTTCTGTAGACGTCGTCATTCCCATGGGTGTTGATCTCTGTGAGATCTTTCAGCAGGTGATGCAGTGGCTACTGTCAGCTGGTTTGTCATTTTTGGTTGTTTTGTTGCTTCTTTTCACTTGAAACTGTGACTTTCCTTTTTGACCTCGATTGATTCGGGAATTATTCAAAGGGGACTAATGGGCAGGACAGTGTGAAGCGTCAGGGAGAGGTGCAGTGTGTTGGACGTGTCTCTCCCACACCAGCCTGCTGGAACAGCGGCAGGGCTGGGAGCCGAGGTCTGGCATGAGGTTTGCCAGTGGCTCCGGTGGGATCTGGTACATTTTCAGCAACACTCACTCCTCGCCACAGGCTGTAAAACCTGCTGTAGATCCTTACCAGCAGTTGGGCTTTGGACACTGTTCCTGGCCAGGCTCCAGGGCAGTCCCTGCTGCTGCCGGTGCCTTCCAGCCCGGAGTGTCCCAGATTGTCCTGGAGTGGTGCTGGGGACTGAACAGAGGTTGTGTTGTACCCCAGGGACTTCTGCACTTCCAGCAGTTGGTGAAGGTGTTCCTGTATATATTTTGCAAAATGTTTTGTGCTTATAAGTGAGACATACACATTTATACA
>NW_008673196.1:0-3575 GCF_000695815.1 Acanthisitta chloris
AGCTCCATTCCAACCCCTTAATAATCTCTGGAGGAAAGGAAGGCAAGAGCTGGGAGAGCCTTAGGTAGAGTGAGGCCATGGGTGGATACATCCAGGTCTTTGGCTTTGCTCTGTCTTTAACTCAGTATCCCCAGTGAAGCTCCAAAGAAAGGCAAAGCTGTGATCATGCTGGTAACTCCCAATTATAACCTCCATAATCACCACTTGATTGGTTTGATATTGCTCTTGGCCAGAAGCACTGACAGTGTGATGCAAGACACAGTAAATAATTCAAGTTCAGCTCATTAATTAATGCAATAGTCTATGGCAAAAACATTCCAACAACCAAAACAACCCAGAATTGGTGTTCCCGACTGTCTTCACTCAGTGGTGGGATCAGAAGTGAGCTGGGAAAGTTAATTACATCATCATAATGCCATTAGGAGCTTTATTTAGATCTACACAGTGTTATGATTAATAATTTAAACAGAAATAGAAATATATTCTAAATATACCTTGGCAGGTAAGCTCAGCTCTGGGTGATCTTAATCCTAAATGGCTTCACAGGTACACATAGAATCATGGAATTGTTATGGTTGGAAAAGACCTTTAAGGTCATCAAGTCCAACCATCAACCACCACCACCACCATCACCATATTCACCACTAACCATGTCCCCAGGTGCCATATCTAGGTGTTTTTTGAACACCTCCAGGACTGGTGACTCTTGCCCTGGACAGCCTATTCCAATGCATGACAACCCTTTCCATGAAGGAATTTTCCCCAATATCCAATCTAAGCATCCCCTCCCCTGACTTGAGGCTGTTTCCTCTCGTCCTTCCACTTGTTAATACGCTAAACCAGCTCTGCTGTGACACCAAACCTTCTGCCAGCAATACAGGGGCTTGTTTCAGTCATCTTTTGCACACTGGGAACCTAGAAAACCCAGGGATCGACATATCCTGCCTCAAGGAAGCCCAAGTCACTGTGAGAAAGGTGTTCCAGGGGTCTGGAACCAGGATATGACCCAGGGAAGGCTCAGGTCTGCCCTGGAGGAACATCAGCCACCACAGCACATGTTCCATGGAGGGAAAACCTCCCTGTGCTCACCCAGTCTCCTCCTCCAGCACCCAAACCCTTCCTCCACCTGCAGGGAGACTTCTGGTGCTGGAGGATATGGTTTAGTGGTTTCAGCAGTGACAGATTAATGGTTGGACTTGATGACCTTAGAGGTCTCCTCCAACCTTGATGACTGATTCTCAGCAATCACTGCCATTCCTGACACCTTCTGCATCTGTTTTCTTGACTTGCTCCAGCCTTGGGAGGGTTTTACCAAGTCACTGCCTGAAATGGACTTCGTGTTGCTCTTCAGATATGATCTGTGCTATCAATCTCAGCATAAATAGAGAGGGAGTGAAGCTGTGAGGAGCCCGAGCTCAGCTTTGCTTCCCCACAAACACAGTTTGCCTTGTCTGCTCTTATTTATGTTTAAGGCAGCAGCAGGTTCCATCTGCCTCAGCTTGGCCCAACTGAGAGAAATTAACCCCTTTGCCATGGGGGATTTATTTGCCTTTCAGCTGCTCAAATCTGCCTCCAAATAGAAACACAGTTAAAAAGTGTTGGTGAACTCTGAGGTCAGGATCAATCTGTCAATCCAGGCTGCTTTCAATATGGGCAGAGAACCTTTCCTCTAGCATAGCAATGCTCTGTGCAGCCCCAGTGCAGCACTGAGCTACTGCAGGGGAAACTGGACAGCTAACTAGCTAAAAATGGGTTACAACAAGCAATTATTCCACCCTTGAATCAAAGCTCTCTGCTCCTGCCTTGGAGTGATTTAGTTGGCTTGTTTCTCCATGTGTGTGGCCAAGAAGTGAAGCTTTGCTCTATTCACATTCCCAAGGAAATCTGAGTCTCCCACTGAAATCTAAGCCTTCCAGTGAACACTAAGTCGTCTTTTTAACCATTTCATCATTTGTCTTCTCCATTTTCCATTCCCCAGAACTTCACCTTCATCTGTCCTGCTGAGACTTAGGACCAGAGCACAGTCACTGCCCTCAGAGCAGTTCCACTCCACACATCAAAGAATGTAGTTACTAAATCCACTGGGTTTAACCTTAAATGACTGAGAAAAGCACCAAAGTGTTGCTGTCAGCACCCTTAACCAAACCATCCAGCATAGATTAGCATGGTGGTATAAGCTATGAGGAAGACACAGTGAGGGATGTGAGACAGAGAATATCAGCAAACCATTTCAGTCCTAATTTCATAGTATCATAATATGTCAAGGGGTTGGAATGGAGCTTAGAGATCATCCAGTCCCAACCAACTGCCCTGAGCAGGGACACCTCCCACCAGAGCAGGTTGCTCAAGGCTCTATCCAACCTGGCTTTGAACACTGCCAGGGTTGGGGCAGCCACAGCCTCCCTGGGCAACCTGTGCCAGCATCTCACCACTCTCACAGGAGAAAACTTCTTCATTCATAGAATCACAGAATCCCAGACTGGTTTGGGTTGGAAGGACCTTAAACTCGTCTCATCCCACCTGCCATAGGCAGGGACACCTTGCACTAGCCCAGATGGCTCCAATCCCCATCCAGCCTAACCTTAGAGACATTAAGGTTCCTCAGGTAGGATGAGGCTGCTCACACTGACCTCCAAAGAGAGCCCACACTGAGCAGGTGGTTGGCCACCCCTCACAGCTGGTGCGGAGCATCAGGGGGGACCTGACCCACCACAGTACTTGTGAGGAGATGCTTCCCTTGACAGAGATGCTTTCAATCCTTCAGTGATTACAAAAGTGCCTGGACAAGCAACCTAGAGGGATGGGGAACCTACATGTGATGTGATGTCAGGAACAAGATGTGTGTTGGGCACAACATCTGCTGCATGTCTGAGGTCTTGCAGGATGAGGCAGCTGAGCCTTCCAGTCATGACAACCAACTTCCGACAGAGAAAGCATCAAGCCTTACATGTCTAACCCCCAGTTTCAATTCAAATACAAGATCCTAGAGATAAAAGCCTCACAAAGTCTGTCTCCCTCCAGCACATTAATTATACAACACGAGTAGCTCATGGTGGGGGCTGCACATCCTCCTCCAGTCTGTGATCTTGTGTACCAGCTTCACAAAGTCCTTTGCTTTCAGAGAAAAGGAACAAATTCCAACCCCTCTCTGTACTGAAGGAGCTTGAAGTTGCTGGAGCCTGTGATCTGCCCACCCCTGGCTCTGGGCTCACTGAGTGTGCTGAAAGGGAAGAGGAATTTCAAGCCTCATGGCAAACTTCA
The DNA here is from genome assembly GCF_000695815.1 of Acanthisitta chloris. Lineage (NCBI taxonomy): Eukaryota > Metazoa > Chordata > Aves > Passeriformes > Acanthisittidae > Acanthisitta > Acanthisitta chloris. The sequence continues at coordinate 3,262 of NW_008673196.1, forward strand.
AATAGAAGTTTTGCTGCCTGATGACTCTCTCAGGCCTCTCAAAACCCACTGACAGATGCCCTCAGAGAAGGGATATTTACATCTTGCACAGAAAATCATTTGTTCTCAAACCACTGAAACTGAATCACAAAATTATTTAGGCAGGAAAAGACCTCTGAGATCATCAAGCCCAACCTGTGACCCATCACCACTTATCAGCTAGAGCAGAGCACTGAGTGCCATGTCCAGTCGTTCCTTGGACACCTCCAGGGATGGTGACTCCACCACCTCCCTGGGCAGCACATTCCAATGCCTGACAGCCCTTTCCATGGAGA
>NW_008673196.1:3841-12023 GCF_000695815.1 Acanthisitta chloris
TGTGCACAACAGTCGAGATGCCTGAGCGGTGCCAGCACAGAGGCCCTGCTGCCACACTATTGCTGACACAGGTAAGGCACCATTGGCCTTCTTTCCCACCTGGACATATTGCTGGCTCATGTTCACCTGCTGTTTAGCAGCACTCCAAAGATCTATTCAAAACCTCCTATTCTGTTACCAACCAGAAGCCAAATCAGATGCCTTAAGCCATGACTCATAGCATCATAGCATGTTAAGGGGTTGGAATGGAGCTTAAAGACCATCTAGTCCCAATGCCCTGAGCAGGGACCCCTCCCACCAGAGCAGGTTGCTCAAGGCTTTAGCCAACCTGACTGTGAACACTGCCAGGGTTGGGGCAGCCACAGCCTCCCTGGACAACCTGTGCCAGTGTCTCACCAACCTCACAGGGAAAACTTCTGCCTAAGGTCTAGTCTAAATTTTCCTCTTTCAATTCACCCCAAATACCCCTTTTTCTGTTACTGCAGTTCCTACCCAAGTGTCCCTCTGCAGCTTCCCTGGAGCCCCTTCATCTCCTAGCAGGTTGCTCTGAGGTCTCCACACAACATTCTCTTCTCTAGGCTGAACAACCCCAACTTTCTCATAGAGGAGGTGCTCCAGTCCTCTTATCAGCTTCATGGTCTCCTCTGGACTTTCTCCAATAGTATCATAGTTTGTTAAGGGGTTAGAATAGACCTTGGAGTTCATCTAGCCCCAAACCCCTGACCTGGGCAGGGACTCCTCCCATCAGATCAAGTCACTCAAGGCTTTATCCAACCTGGCTTTGAACACTGCCAGGGTTGGGGCATCAATTCCAGGCTGAGAGAGTTGAGACTGTTCAGCTTGAAGAAGAGAAAGTGTCCTCCTCTGCCCTTGCTCCAACAGTTCCATGTCCTTCTCATGCTGGAGAAGGACCAACCTCTTTGCAATCCATGGGTCGAAGCTGTAGAGCCACCCAACCCCAGCCAAACTTTCAGCACACTTGCTCCAGCACCAATGTCCACCCCAGCCCTACCTGTGACGAGGAAGCTGCAGCGCCCAGCCCCAGCCTCGTTGATGACGTTGCAGTTGTAGATGCCGTAGGTGTCTCGGGAGAGGCTGCTCACGGTGTACTCGGTGGAGTCCTGCGTGTCGAACTGCCCCGTGCGCAGCAGCTTTGAGCCCAAGCGCCACTCGTAGGTGAGGACGCGCGTGGGATAAGCCCTCAGGACGCGGCAGCTCATGGTGATGCTCCGACCTTGGCCTTGGCGGATCTCCAGGAAGGTTGGCTCCACAGCTGGGGGGTCTAGGGGAGGCAGGAGAGCAGGAGATTGGGAAGTTAATTAGCATCAGAGACAGTTAATCACCTACTGCTGAAATGCAAATGGAAGCAGGAGAGAGAACTCAGTAATGGTGAGGACACTACACTTGATCTTAGCCAAAAGGCCAAGAAGAATTGCCCTACTGAGGCACACCTGGAGTTCTGTGGCCAGTTCTAGGCTCCTCAGTGCCAGAGGGACTGTGCAGCCCTGGAGCCTCAGCCCCACCAAATCTCATGGAGGAGCCACAGATTCCAATAGATAGGACATTGTGGAAAGGGGAAAAAGGGATAAAAGACCTGACTTGGATTGGGCTTGGAGCACCCTGGGCTAGTGGAAGGTGTCCCTGCCCATGGCAAGTAGTGGAATGAGATAAGCTTTAAGGTCCTCTCAATCCAAATGAGTCTGGGATTCCATGACTTGGTTTAGATAAAATGCACAAGGCAACACCACTCCTGGCACAGCACTGAGGCTGTGATTCTGTGTTGAGTGGGGACATCACTTGTGGTCACAGCCCCAAGCCTGACAGAGCTCAAGGACTGTTTGGCCAATGCTCTCAGGCACATGGTGGATTGTTGGGGTGTCTGTGCAGGGTCAGGAGTTGGACTGCTGATTATAGAATCATATAATTTTAGGGGTTGGAATGGAGCTTAAAGCTCATCCAGTGCCAGCCCCCTGCCCTGGGCAGGGACACCTCCCACCAGAGCAGGTTGCTCAAGGCTTTAGCCAACCTGGCTTTGAACACTGGCAGATCCTTGTGTGTCCCTTCCAGCTCAGGTTTTTCCATGATTCTCTGAACCCTGCAGAGGCAGGAGCTGACAGATGAAGCAGCACAGACACCCCCACACCCACCCTGGCAATTGCCTTCAGCCTCCAACAAATATATAATCATCTATTCATCTTTTTCCCCTCTCAGGTAGCAGTTTTGACATTCCAGTAAGCCCAGAATGGGTCATTTCCCATCACAGCAATGGGCTGTTTTCCCATAAGTTGAATTAAACTGCAGTGTAAATAATTCAGCTGTGCAGCTCCACACTCTGACACACTTTGCATTCCAGCAAAATGCAGAACAAATAAAATAAAACCAATATCCAGAGTATGCACAAAGCTAACTTCACCCTCCCTTTTGCCTGCTGAGAACTTAATCACTGCAGAAGCATAAGGACAACATGGACAGAATGATGTTGGCCCTCAGCTGTGCTTTACCATTTTCTTTCCTAGAGCATTTTGGCCTCAGGTTCTCCACTAGTTGCTGTTTCTATCCCAAACACCAATAACCTTCAGTTCCTTGGTATTTAATTCCCTATATAATGGAAGGTGACCAAACACCAATAATCTTCAGTTCCTTGTTATTTAATTCCCTATATAATGGAAGGTGTAACCAGATTCCCTCAGCTCCTGTACATTAGGACCAGCTTGCACATTGATTGCTGCTCTCCAGCTCTTGCTGAGCCAAGAATTTAGCTAAACAGAGCACATGAAATTAAGGTACATTTGGAAATTGTCATATCAAGACAACATTGCTCAAAGCTCAGGAGCTCCAGCTGCCATATTTGTAACTCACTGCAATAATCACCATTTATCTTGTACCATGATCCAAGTTCCAGGACTCCAAGAGAGTTGAGAGGGACTTTGGATAAAGCATGGAGTGCCAGGGCAAAAGGGAATGGCTCACACTGCCAGAGGGCAGGGATAGATGGGATATTGGGAAGGAATTCCTTTCTGTGAGGGTGGTGAGAGACTGGCACATTTTGCCCAGAGCAGCTGTGGCTGCTCCATCTATGGGAGTGTTCCAGGCCAGGTTGGATGGGGCTTGGAGCAACCTGGGCTGGTGGAAGGTGTCCCTGTCCATGGCAGGGGTGAGATGAGATGAACTTTAGGATCCCTTTCAACTCAAACTATTGCATGATTCTCGGATAATGTACTTTTAAATCCAGGTGAAATCATCACCAGCTTTGAGCCAAACACAGATTATCCTCAATACAATACAATACAATAAAAGGATGCCCAAAAAGCATCTGACTGCAAAAGCCTCCTGATCCCACCTCCTGCTCCTGAGTCCCTGGGGGAGAGGGAGAGCACAAAACTCCTGGAGAGCAATGAGCTAGGACCATTCTGGAAGCTCTGTGTGTGAGAGCTCTTAAATAGCCTTTCTGGGATGATTTCCCTATCATTTTCCCCTATTACATATATATTCATTTAATGTTTGACCAGCCAAACCTTGTCTACACTTTGTAGCAATGTTCTCTCCTTTGTTTGCTTTGCTGCTTCCATTAGAAGCACCAAATCCAGGGCACAATGTTTCTCTGCCTTAATGACTCTTAGCATATATTGGTATTCAGTCCCCTCTCACTTCTCCCCTGCTTTATTTACTTAGAAGATACTTTAGCCTTATAAATAGCCTTTAAATGAAAGTTTCCTCTGCCTTTAAGGTCAAAAGAGTCTTTAAAGCACAGAATTTCCATCCATCCCAGAACTGATGATACTCAGTGACAGAGAGAGAAAATGAACTTGGGTTGCTCAGTGCACAATTACATTTCTGCAGGTAATAACTTCAATAGAATAGGAAAAGGGTGATAAAACCCACAATATTTGGTAATAACCAGAGCTAAAGCTGATTTTTCTGTGGGTTTATTTGTTTATACAAGATAGTGACTTCCAGAGAGGAAAGATGCTCATCTTAAGCATCTTCTCAGAGCAGGAAACTGTTGCTATTTGCAACTTACATATCTTTAATTCATTTGCATTAGCTCTTCTTAATTTGCTTTTCCATACTTATTCCTGTCTTTCCTAATTCTAGTATTAGCTTCTGAAAAAGACATGGAAAAGTCTCACTGGGACTATGGCTCATTCTCTAACCAATTATCTTTGTGAAGCAAATGGGCTGAAGTTAAAACAGGCTCTGTATTCATGTTTAATGAATTATTTGAGCCTAAGTCCATTCAAATCTGAAGGATTATAAAGTAGAAAATGAAGGTTCCCTCGTTATCATGATACCTGACAGCAACTGCTGCTTGTTTGTTTTGAACCTGACACATATTCTTCATGGGCAGGATCAGTCCATGGTCTGTAGTGTATGATGTAAGGAGAAAAACCATTTAGTGGTTTTTTTGTCCTTGACGAGAGACTTCACCTGCTGATTTGGGTTCTCCAACTTGCATTCTAGCCTAAACAAATAATGAGTTTCTCTCCCCCAGCTCCAGCAACAGGAAAAATACACAAACCTGAGGCCTCTGCTTGGTTTCTGTTGGGTTTGTGGCCACTATTGACTCAGGCAATAGGATGTTATTCAACATCTATGTTATTATTCATTGATTAGGATGTTATTCAATAATCTCTGCTAGATAGGGAGAAGAAGCAACGTTTAGCTACTCTTGGGGTAGGATTTGCACCACAGAAAAGAGGAGTAAATGCTGAATCAGGTTGGGTGACACCATTTTGCAGGGTCTTAGGAGACCCTCAACAGCTCAGAATCATCAAGGCTGGAAAAGCCCTCCAAGATCACCAATCATCCAAGTACCACCATGCCCAATAAACCAGATGAGAAGTGCCAGTTCTACTTGTTCCTTGAACACTTCACAGAGTCCCAGGATGGGTCAGTTTGCAAGGACCCACAGTGGGTCACTGGTCCCACCTCCTGCTCAAGCAGGATCAGCCCAGAGCAGATGGCTCAGGGTTGTGTCCAGACGGTTCTGGAATATCTCCAGTGAGGAGACCCCACAGCCTCCCTAGGCAATCTGTTCAGTGCTTGGTCACTGCACAGGGAAGAAGTTCTTCCTCATGTTCAGGTGGAACTTCCTGGGCAGCAGTTCCTGCCCATTGCCTCTTGCCCTGTTGCTGGGCCCCATGGAGCAGAGCCTGATCCATCCTGACACCTCCAGCAGACACTGACAGGCAGTGATGAGGTTCCTGTCTCTTCTCGAGGCTGAACAGCCCCAACTCCCTCAGCCTTTCCTCATCACTGATAATGCTCCAGTCCCTTCAGCATCTTCTTTGCCCACCCCTGGACCTGCTCCAGGAGCTCCATGTCCCTCTGGCCCTGAGGAGCCCAGAACTGGACACAGCACTCCATATGTACCTCACACTTCCAAGAGTGGTGACTCCACCACCTCTCTGGGCATCATAATTCCACCCTTTCTGGGAAGTGATTCACAGAAAGATGGAGAGAGACTGTCTACAAGGGTCTGAAGAGACAGGACAAGGGAGATTGACTTCCCACTGCCAGAGGGCAGGGATAGATGGAATATTGGGAAGGAATTGTTCCCTGTGAGGGTGCTGAGGCACTGGCAGAGGTTGCCCAGAGCAGCTGTGGCTGCTCCATCCCTGGGAATGTTCCAGGCCAGGTTGGATGGGGCTTGGAGCAACCTGGGCTGGTGGAAGGTGTCCCTGCCATGGCAGAGGGTGGAATGAGATGACTCTTAAGGTCCTTCCAGCCCAAATCATTCTGGGATCCTATGAAACAGGCAGTGATTGCTGGAACTAACTGAAAGGCAGAGACTCAGTGAACCTCTTGTGCAGCAGATTTAAGGCAAACAGCTAATTTTCCTATGGACAAAGCCCTGCAGCTATTTGGACAACTCATTTTTTCTGTGCTGGATGTTGAAGTCAACAGCAGGATACACCTCCAAGCAGCTGGAAAAGCAGCAGTGGGAATACAGCCTCCAGCACATCCCTGGATGCTCCAACATTCTGGGAAAGCTCACTCAATTCATCTGCACTGCAGGACTCATTATGATGCTGGCAAAGCCATCCACGATTTCCTCCCCTCCACATCATCATTCCCATGTCTGTCCATCCTCCAGCTGTTCCTTCTGGGTGCCACCAGCAGTTCTGAGCATGATTTTAACATGGAATTGAAAGCTAAATTGAAATGGAAGTTTAAGCTTTGCAGGTCCTGACTTGATTTTAGTTAATGCAGCAGAAAACAAAACACCACCAGAAACATGAATTCCAAACAGCTGCCTGGTGCCTGTGGAGGAGCCACACTGGTTGGAAGGGCAGGAGAGCATCCCCACTCCAACAGGACTCCATGCCAAGGGGTTTGGATAAAGAGCCAGCTGGGACCATGAAGCTGTTCCCACCCAGCTCTGCTGAAACAAAGCTACATTGGAAGCCCACAGATGTGCCAAGCAAAGTGGGAGCAGACTGCAGCTCTGGCAGGGCACCATCCACCCTGTGAGACCTCCACCATGGGGATTCTCCCAGGATGAGGACCTGGAGTGCTGCACATGGCTCTGGTGGCCCCAAAAGAGAAGGACATGGAACTGTTGGAGCAAGGGGCTGGGGCTGTGCAGCCTGGAGAAGAGAAGGTTGTGTGGAGAGCTCAGAGCAACCTGCCAGGAGCTGAAGGGGCTCCAGAGAAGCTGCAGAGGGATTCTTGGTTAGGAACTGCAGTGACAGGACAAGGAGTAATAGGAAGAAATTGAAAGGGGGAAATTTAGATTAGACCTTAGGCAGAAGTTTTCCCTGTGAGGGTGGTGAGACACTGGCACAGGTTGCCCAGGGAGGCTGTGGCTGCCCCAGCCTTGGCAGTGTTCAGAGCCAGGTTGGCTAAAGCCTTGAGCAACCTGCTCTGGTGGGAGGTGTCCCTGCCCAGGGCAGGGATGGAATGGGATGAGTATGTGTGTGTGTGTGTGTCAGCCTGGAGAAGAGAAGCTTCAGGGAGACCTTAGAGCCCTTTCCAGTGCCTAAAGGGCCTCCAAGAGAGCTGCAGAGGGACTTGGGACAAGAGCCTGGAGAGCCAGGACACAGGGAATGGCTTCCCACTGCCAGAGGGCAGAGACAGATGGGATATTGGGAAGGAATTGTTCCCTGTGAGGGAGCTGAGACACTGGTACAGGTTGCCCAGAGAAGCTGTGGCTGCTCCATCCCTGGGAGTGTTCCAGGCCAGGCTGGATGGGGCTTGGAGCAACCTGGGCTGGTGGCAGGTGTCCCTGCCCATGGCAAAGAGCACATCTGAGCCCATTCTCAAGCACATCTTTGCTAATTAGAGCTAATTAGGCCACACAACACCTCAACCCACAAATGCAGGATGGGACATCTATGAACACCTACCATATCCACAGTGCTTATCAAATTGCTTCTACAATCTACCATTGGAACACAGAAAACACCCTAAGAGGCATGTTTCAAATAAAATCCATACTGACCACAACTGAACTACATTCCATCAGCCCTTGGAAAACATTCCCTGGGTAGGGAACACCTCAGCACTCAGAGCTCTTGTTGCCACAGCACTGGGGGTTTCAGCACAGATCCAACTGAGCATCTGCTGCAAGCTCCTGTTCAATATCTTTTCTCTTTCCTTCTTTTCCACAAATCCTTGTGAAGTCATTTCAAGAGATCTTTTTCTTGCTGTCAGAGTATTGGAAAATACTTAAAACGTCTTTATTTGAGGGGAAAAAAAAAACAGGCAAAGGGAGAGTTGTTGCCTGTGGTAGAATTGCCTGAGGGATATTTTCACTCCAATAAATCCTGACTCAGAATAAAAGTAGGTATATTTAGAGATGCATAAAGCACCAACATTTAAACTTAAAAACTCCTCAAAAAACCCTAGAAAACTAATAGAAAATAAAGTATCTTCCTCAAATCCTGCAAATTTGGCAGTGAATAACTCAAGACCTTAGTACACACAGATCGCTGCAAGAAGCTGAGGATTATATATTGCAGCTACTCAGGGAATTGGATCTGTTTATTTTAGGTTATAGTCATTAATTTTGCAGCTCTTCCCATGGCCAAAGGGGCAGAGAAGGAAAAATCTACTTTATTTTATTCCATAGATTAGCATAGTTTAATTCTGTTCTATGTCATGTGTTATATATTCTACTTTTACTCTATTCTCTGTAAAATCTACTTTAATTCATAAATATTATACATTATACCTTATA
>NW_008673197.1:0-7239 GCF_000695815.1 Acanthisitta chloris
ATCCTGCAGCCCAACTCTGCCCCCCAACCCTCCCCCCCAGCCCTGCACTTCAGCCCTGCACCCCAGCCCTGCTGCAGCTCCTCTCGTCCCCGAGGGACTCTCTGCTCCAGCTCGGCGGGGCCCTGAGCCCCTCCCTGGCGCCCAGAGCCCCTCCCTGGTGCCCGGAGCTCTCTGTCGTGCTGATGCTCAGAGGACACCGCGGGCTCCCAGGAGGCGGAGGATGCAGATGGGGCGCCAGGAGAGGCCCCGAGGGGTGATGGAGAGCCGAGGAGAGCGGCAAGGGGAATCAAATCATCAGCGCCAGCACTGGACATGAAAGCCACCATTGCCCTTGATGGCATTCATACAGCACACCCTTCGCAGAATTACTGTAACAGGGTAATATTTTGTGCCGGAGCCGCAGCGCGCGGAGCATCCATCCGTGTCGAGCACGGAGGTCACCGGTCTGCGCTCCCTGCGCTCGGATTTATGCTCCAGGGACCCAGCCCTCACTCCTGGCACAAATCCTCCTCTTTAGGAGTCAGACACAAATATTTTCAAATGGCAAACGAACGCGGGCCAAAAGCAAAACGCCACTCCAGACGCCTGAGCTCGCAGAGAGCTCCCAAAAAACACCCGGAGGAGTCGCAGCTTTGCCTAGACAACAGCGACTTTGGGCAGAGAAACTGTTCCACGCACCAAAAAGGCAGAAAAGTCAAAAGATTTGCTCTCGACGGCAATTATTGTAACTCCGTATAAACGCAGCCCTTTCTTTCCCGGCTATAAATAACCCCACGCAATTACGTGCTAATTACTCAGGATTAAATCGCGGCGCAAATGCGGCACCGCACCAAGATAATCAGAGAGGTCCTCGCACAATGTAAATTAACTGATAACGGCAGGTTTACAGTTGCAAATGAGGCGATCACATGTGGAATGCTGAGCCGCCAGGTGTGACCCGAGTCAGCCTCGGGGCCGGAGGATGGAGAGTGGGTACCACTCTGGGGCAGGAGGTGCCAGGCAGGAGGGGACGAGGTTTGAGTCAGCACAGCCTCTGCTGTAATTTCCGACATAATTACCCCGTGTAATTTCCACCCCTGGCTGTTCCCTGCCCCGCTCTCCGCGCTGCTGGCAACAGGACACTTCGTTCTGATTAGCTTTGGCGAGAGAAATTCCTCCACCCTTATCTTCCCCTTGCATTTCTGAGTCCCTCTCCTCTCAGCTCCATCCGGCACTCAATTTACTTTCACTGGTGTGACTGTCCACAGCTATAAACATAAATTGTCTGCAATTTTCCGCCTTCCAAATCCCGGGATTTGTTCATTATTCCCCCCCGGGCAGAAGGCAAATCTAGCATCTCTTCCTAAGCTGCGGGCGGTGGGTGTGCTGATCACCGGGGGTTTGTCCTTTCCTCAGAGGCTGCAGGTGCCTCTGTGTGTGATCCCAGAGCTCGGTCCTGCCTCCCGCTAGGACAGGGATGTCTGCAGTGCCCGTTAGTGCATTTTCTATTGACTTCTCTCGGAGGGTGAAGGTGTTTCTCATTCCTTCCTTATAACACAGTGAAGATACCAATTTGGCCACATTGACCTTGTGATGATGTTGATGCCTTCGTGTGTTAGAGCCTGTGCTGAGCATTAGTTTCCTCCCTCACTCCGTGCCTGTGTGCTGATTTGGGATGCCAGGGAGCAGTTCCTAGGCTCAGCATCCCAACGGTGTGTGCTCAGGGATCCTGATTTTAGCCTCGATTTTAGCCCTGCTAGAACAACTGACACAGTTCTGCTGATGGGACAGTTTGGCTTAAATGCACCTGAGCTAAAAGTCAGAACTCCTACTGGTAATTTAGCACTTAATCACCGACGAATTAGGCAGTCATAGCCTATATAGTTAGGCAATACAGTGCAGGAAGAGAGCAGCAACCTGTTCCTTGGTGTAAGCACTCGGCACATCATGCCCAACCTCAGCCCTTTGAAGTAACTTTAACATGAAACTTCAAGACTTGAGATTTTGTGCTTTCTGCCCCTTTCTTTTTCATTTTAGAATTAAACTTTTCACATTTCAGCCTGCAGATAGTGAGAAATGTGTTGGAAGTGGAAGGAGAGGGGACACCATGCTGTGCCAAGAGAACTAATGAATTCCTCCCAGGGTTGTTATGGCAGGTGCTGATTAAAACCACAACTCACCCCGCAAAAAGAGGCCAGTTTGGGAGTCTAAATGGCTCAATTTGTATTATTTCCTCAATAAAGGTAACGCTGGTGCCAGAAGGATCATTAGCAACTGAGCTCAGTTGTCTCTGAGGTTTTTGCACCCCACAATGACACATGAAAGCTTCACAGATTTGAAAACCATGAATAGATCCAATGGAAAGTGGATAACGATTGGACAATCTGGAGGAATCTCTTGTTTAAGAAGCATAAATGAGATCTTCAGGATTTTCAGGGTATTCATAGATAGTGAATTTCGAGCAGAATGGTGATTTCATGGCTATTTTGTGGTCACAAAGCTGTAGAGTTCTCAGAGACTCACAAAACACAACATTTTGTTATGAGAACAGTTGTTATCTCAAATTATAACCATGTCACTCTTTTTCTTAGTAATTAGTAAATCCAAACCAAATGTTCCAAGAGCTGTGAGTACACTTTCTAGCACATAAATGGTTTTTCCCCCGTGTCACCACACCTTCCGAGCCAAACCTGCTGTGTCTCAGAATCATGGGCTATCCTGAGCTGGAAGGGACCCACAGGGATTATCAGAGTCCAAACCTGGCCCTGCACAGGACAGAGTGCACCTTGGTGCTGCAGAGAGCTGAGCTAAGATCAGCTGCAAAGTCTGCCCTGACCCTCAAGCAGGGGGAGGGAGTGTGGGGTTCACACGAACTCTGCAGAGGGTGAGATCCCCATCGGATGCACCGAGATCTTCCGAAGGGCATGACCACAGGGAAGGAGGACACTGAGAGGAAACTCATGACATCAGCTCACCTGGAGTTTAGTTTATGCTTAATGTGGAAAGCAAAGGCTGACAAGAAATGTTTGCCTCAGAGTTCTGTTCCTTGAGGAGGAACAGGCCAGGCTGGCTGGAGCTGGGAGCAGCCTGGGCTAGTGGAAGGTGTCCCAGCCCATGGCAGGGGGTGGGATGAGAGGATCTTTCAGGTCCCTTCCAAACCATTCTATGATTCTGTGGTGGTCCAGATTACAAGTGATTTACTTCTGTGGTTTTATAGCAGCTGGGTGGGAACCTGAATGCATAAGACAGGATCATTCAACTGGAAATCTCCATTAATATCAACTTTTCCACTTCCAAAATAAGAAATTAGCATCTCTCTGATCTGTAGGTCACCCAGCTAGCTGGGCTGTGTAACCTGCAGGTTAAACATGTGTGATTATATATGGCTTGTTAGAAGCATGACTGACCTAATTGATGGAAAAATCCTGCTGCCCCCAGGTGACCTTATTATTGCAGAGATGAAGGAAAGGTCCCCGTGGAGCAGCGACATCCAACGCTTCGGGAGAGATTCCAGCTCTCAGACAGCATTTCCAGCACACACAGGGGCTGCACAGAGCAGCCACCCCAGCAGCATCCTCTGCCAGCTCACAGCAAGGAGCTTGCCACCCATCACGGGACCCTGAGAGATGCTGTGCTGGAAATGAAATGCATGGCAGGAGTGTGGCTGCTGCCAGCTCAGCAGGGCATGGCAGGAGTGTGGCTGGAACGGGCAGCGTGGGCACGCAGGACACCTGGACTGCAGCAGGGTTAGAGGACTGATTCCACCCAGGGAATGGGCTGTGTGTCCAGAGCTGCAGGTGGCAGGAGGAGAGGGAGCACAGCAAGATTCCCAGCAGCTCTTTGCAGCAAGGCCAGCCGAGAATGAGGTGATGATTTCCAGTTTGTAAATGATGAGTGTATATGCATGGGTGAGAATATAAAGGCTCCCTTACAAAAGAGAGAGAGAGAGGGAGAAACAGAGCACATTTTACTTATTCTTCAGCTCTATTATACTTTCTCTGTAGGAGGTGAAAACTGGCAATTACTCTTGAAGATGCACAGGTAGGAAGAGAGAACATAAATCAAAATAAAAATAAAAAGAAGCTGAATGCATTCCCCAGTTATTCAATGGATTATTCAGCCAAGGGGCTTGGGAAGGACTGTTCCAGGGAGTCACATGGCACACTACAAGAAGTTTCTGGGATGTGTTTGGCCTTACTTGGCAGCCAGAGAAAGGGAGATGAAGGGGAGCGATGAGTCTGCATGCAGCACACAGTCCAGACAAAGCCATTTGGAGAGGGAAAGGTTGGCACAGGTCAGGCTGACATGAATAGTATTTTGAGGAGATGCAAGGAGTAAATAATAAACACAGAGATGAATATTAGCAACACTTAAAAACAGGTTTATTCCTGCGCTGTGTGAGGATTTCAAGGGAAGAGGGAACAACATTCACGTGGACAGCACATAATTTAAAAGACCATGTTCTTGCTCCAAAACCCCCAAATCTTTGTGTATTTGAAGGTCAGGATTCAGGTGAACCTGCTGGAATTCATATTCATCAGGAAGAAACAAAGTAAGGCCTGGGAAACCCATTAAAAATATGATGTGCTTTTTCCCAAGGAATGACTGTGAAATTGGGTGTCATGTGTCTGATTTAATGCTCTAATGGTAGGACTTGGACACTGGGGGAGGATTTACAGGAAATATCTGCTCCTTATCTGATTGTGGAAGGAAACCAAAGTCTCACAGCCTGACACTCCAAGGTGGTTTGCTGTCAACCTAAACCTCCAAAATTAACTATTTATCACTGGATTAAACCAGAGCTCACATCACTCACATTGTTCAAGCTCAAAGACTATCAGATCCCAAAGGAACAGACCAAAAAAAACCCCACAAAGTCAGGCAGGAAGATACAGGAAAATGAGGTGACCTGAGCAAGAAATACAACCCCAACCCCTCAGGTCAGACCTACAGACACCACCACTTGCCAGGGGACAGGCTGGAAACGGTGACAAACCAGCTTGGTGGCACTTGGTACTGGAACAAAACACCTTGAAGACCAATTTCTGTGCAAGAAGTGATTCAGGAGATTGCCAGCTCTCGAGAAATCATTCACAAAATGATCTTTTTGGAAGGTTTCTCCTAATGGAAAACGCGGCAGCTCATCAAAAGAGCCTCACTTTTCCAGAAGAGCTGTGTGGATGGAGCTTGGCAGAAGGGATTTTATCCACCAGCAGGGCCTTGGAAGAGCTGGGAGCAGGGCAGGGGGCAGAGGGCACTGCAGGGAGCTGCAGAAGGTGTCAGTGTGTGGCAGGAGGCTAATGATGAGAGCTGAGCTAGGGGAGGGTCCCTAGGGGAGTGTGGCAGGAGCTGTGCTGCTCTGTGCCCCAGTCCAGACCTGCTGGGCAGCCCATCAGCTACTGCTGGGAGTAATCCAAAGGATTTCTGTCCCAGTGGTTATGCTTGTTTGGATTACAGTCCATAAAATGAGGTATATTATTATTTCATAGGATTGTATTATGGATTATACTATATTTTTCAACAAACGAAAACAGCAACATCAGCAAACTATAGCCACTTACTCTAGAACCATAGAATCATCAAAGATCTGGTTTTCCCACAAACTATACACCTTTACTTTACAAAACCTACCAGTAATAATTAAAAATAATGATGTTAAAAAGGCTAAGGGAAATCCAGGGAAAATCACAGCCTGAAACATCTCAGCAGTGCACTTGGGGCAATAGAGCAGAACAGGAGGGAGGTGAAAGTTTAAAAAGCTGGGTTTAAACAATAAATATACATATATATATATACATAAAAGTGGCTTGTGAGGGCTGAGCCCGGAGCTGAGGCTGGCGGGGCCGCGAGCGATGCCTGCGGGGAAGGAACCTCAGGCACAGTCTGGGTGACATGGCACAGGAGAGAGGCAGGGGAGGAAATAATAGATGTTTTCAAGCATGCACAGCTTCCCTGATGGGATATTTCTCATGTAAATATCTCCTAGACTGGGGACAGAAGCATTTTATTTTTTTTAGCATCAGGGTAACGAAGATGAGATGCTTTATGCATGAATGCAACATCACGGAGCCAAAAAAAGCTAACAGGGAATTAATTCCTCTGCCTCCTGATTTAAAGGCCTAGGTCACAGCCCTGTCAGAATGTGTGGCATGTCAGAGTTGGCTGAGGAGCTGGGGGAGGAGCTGCTCCTCGGGGTTTGTGCTGTGCCACCGAGGTGAAGACCCAGACTATTCCTGCCCAGACACACTGGCCCAGCCTGCAGGATGCAGATCCCTCTGGATCAGGCGTCCTCAAGCCAAGCTTAGCACCTGCAGCCCCTGAAAACCTCTGATTCTTCCTCAGCTGTATTAAGGAGCTCATATCATCATGTTCTCAAAGCTTATCCCTCCTTCCATCAGTGCTAGACTCAGGGATGTCTTGTTACATACCCTACAACCACTGAATAATGCATAAAGCTCAGGGTACTTGCTCAGGGAGGGAAGCAAAGATCACGATGCATCAGCATTTGGTACCTTCTCTGTCACTTCAAAAAGGGTTCAAGCTGCCATGCCAGAAAGTTCTTTAAATAATCTTCATTGCTGGGCTTTTCCACCTCTATTTAAAGAGCACAAGGCACTTTCTCTCAAGAGAGAAGGAATGTGCCTTTGCCCAAAACAATATGCAGCGTGAAGGAAATTCAAACTGACACAATTTCAAGACAGCAAAGACAAACTGATTTAGCAGCTCTGACAGGCATTTATAAGCAAAATAAAATGTGAATCTAATTTTGGCCTCCTGCACTGAAATAATCTGCAGCATGGTTTGATGTCACACATGAATATTTCATATATGAACAGCACCTTGTTTGGGAGCAAGATGCTCCAGACACCTGTGAGAGCAGTTCCTGGGAGGTGGAGAAAGTTTCTCTGCTTTCCTCAGGGAGAAACTTGAGAGTATGGGAACTTTTTGACTTCTTAATTGTTTTGCCACTTGTCAATATGTAAAAATTTAGAAGTACAAATCATGGGTGAACCTTGAATTCTAATTCCTGGCTGCATTGATCAGCTGGGTTTGCCTCATGTCACAAACCCAACTGGATCCCATTGCCAGAAAGGGCTTTATCCTCATGCTTTGCTGGTAAAAAGCAAAGCCTGAACTCTCCAAGCCTCACAGCATCACTCTCAAAAAGCACCTTGGTACAAACAGCCCAATGAACTAGGGCAAATTTGGGTATTTGTGGTCTCCAGAGCATTTTGGTTTGGTTTTTATCAGGTTTCAAGG
>NW_008673197.1:7269-13605 GCF_000695815.1 Acanthisitta chloris
TCTGTTTCCTTCATTTCTAATCAGAGAGTAAAAAGCATCACAGGGTTCCATCTCCAGGAAGAAATCAATCCCAAATTCCACCTGGCAGATCACCAATGTGTGGAGAAAACCAGTGGAGTTCTGCTGAGTTTTGTGACAAAACATTTGCACAGCCCTCGGAGTTGCTCAGTTTCAGGCCTAAAAATATAAGCACTGAAAAAAGTGCAGATAATTCCAATTACATTGAATATTCAGGAATGGTAATGACCTAAATATTAGAAGCTCTTTGGTGTGTATTACTGGAGAAACTGCATTTGTCCTTGACCTTTGCTTACTCATTATTTTGTCTACACATAATTAACACATCCATAAGATCATATAAATGCCACTTATTGATACTGTCCCAAGGGCAACTAGTTATCTAGCAAGAACACGGCCACATTAACATTTACTAACTCATTTAGCTTCTCCTCCACATTAAACTGCAGAAAGCCATTTGTCAGACCGGGCAGAGATGTATTTTAAGCAGCAAGACTGAGCAAGGAAATGGTTCAGTGCTGGCAGAGGCAGTGCCAGTCCCTGAAAGGCACAGCTCCAGCCAGTGCTGCTGGACCTCACGGGCTGGAACCACCTGGAGCTCAGCACCGAGGTTGCAAATACAAGTTCCCTTCTGATTTGTCACAGTTTGCTTTACTGAGCAACAGCAAGTGGTGATGTAAGTGGATAAAGGCATCAAAGTCAGCACGAGGGACCTGTGAGAGAGTAACTTCCCTGAGGCACCAGCAAGGTGTGAGGTCAGGGAGAAGTTCAGGTGTTTAATCCTGTTATGGAGCATCTCACCTACACATCTCGCTGCAAGTTGTTGAGCAGCTCCTGCAGCAAGGCCAAAGCCAAGAGCCTGGCAAAGGGATGGAGGAAAATGGATAGGAATCCTGCACCCTTTTCCCTCCAGAACACATTCCCCATTACCCAGCCACACGAGGAAACATTCAGGGGCACTTCAGATTATTCCGAGCAGCTCGTTCGCTGCGCTTGACTTTTCTCTGGGAATTGTTTTGCAAGCCTTTCCTACCAAATCTCTGCTAAAACACGTCAGCACTTTGGCAGGGCTGGCAAACCTTCAGTGAGCTGCAGCTAAGAGTTAAACGTGGAAATTGGACTAATTAATGACTTCAGACAGAACTAGAGGAGGATTGCAGCAGATGACTGAAATGAAACAATGGGAAAAGCAACAACTGGCAGAATTGCAGTGAGGACAAGCTCAGGCAGTGCTTCCCAAAGAGGGGGAGAGCAGGCTGGAGCATGACCCCCAGGCCACAGCCTCCCACGACTGAGACAGAAATGACCTGGAAACAGGCACAGAGGAGGAGTAGGAGGCTCCCAGGATGACACTGTGACATTTTCTCTCCTAAGGGAACAAAAATAATAATAAGATGTCAAAGGGAGAAGCGATGGATACTGGCAGGTCCCTCACCAGTGCTTTAGGTAGGGAGGAGTCCTGGGGAACAGGAATGTGGTGCCAGGGCTAAGGACTCTCTGGCTGTGGCTGGTCATGAGTGTCCCTGTGTCACACTCATGGGACACACATAGGGCAGCTTGAAGGAAAGATGGAGGAAGTGATGCTGGAAATGCAGCTGTGTTGGTTAAGAATCCTGAAAGGGTTTGGGTTGGAAGGGACCGTAAAGCTTATCCAGTGCCACCCTTGCCCTGGGCAGGGACACCCCCCACCAGCCCAGGCTGCTCCAGCCCCATCCAACCTGGCCTGGAACACTCCCAGGACAGCCACAGCTTCTTTGAGTAAAGCTAATCTACAAGTATGGCCCTATGTGATCATAATATCAATAGAATATGTATTAAAAGTTAACCTCTTCCAGGCCTGAATCTTCCCATTCAAGAAAAGATAGAGGAGAAGTGCTCAGTAAACAGACAGGGAATAAACTCCAGGAGGCTCCAACAGGGACAAAGAAAATGAATAAAACAAGAAACTGCTACCAGGTTTTCATTTTGTACTCTGACAATAGAAGAAGGAACAGAAATGTAATACAATAAGTGAGGAAGGAGCAGGTGATGGAAGGAATCGATACACGAAGTTACCCAATGAGCAGAGCTGCTGCCAGCACAGACCATCTGACACATCCCACTGGAGGATAACCTGCATTTCAGCACTCAGAACTGAAAAATCCTAAGCAGCCCTGGGCAAATCACAGACTGTTCCTGCTAATGTTGGTGTAAAATATGCAAATGTATTCCAAAGCTCCAAGGTGTGGAGAATGAGTGTTAAATGTACAGAACAGTGACCACTGAAAACAACTGCAGCAAAGACACAAAGGAAAACAGCCTTCCAATTTGATTTTCCTCCATTCACCATGGAAACCTCTCTCTGAGCCTCAGCATCAAGTTCAGCTCAAGGAATACTATGGGCAAAGTTTTACCCTCCTTTTATTTGGATAACAGAGAGCAGATTTTCTCTTAGGTGTTTCTTCAAACCAATTTGAAACAGGTTTGTGGATCCATAGAAATAAACCCCCAAACTCCTCACAAATCCCAAATTACCCATTACAAATTCTCAGCTTCTCTTTTGGGGGAAAAGTGGTGGAAGAGGCTAATCTGAAGATGAAATACAGTGAGAATGATCAAGTGTGTGATTTGCCCAGTGCTCTCTGCTTAATATTCCTCCCTTCTGGCAGGACCTGCACAGAAAATGTGTCTGCAAGTGGCCAGGGCCTCTGACAAGTTACTGACAGCTGATCGATGGGCCAAATCCAACACCTGGAATACAAAATGATAAGGTTTAGAAATTAAAGGGATGAGTGACAGTGGCTAAGGAGATGAATGGAGAGGGAGACCTTCACAGCAGAAGGCTGAATCGCCTTTTCCTTCAGAAAGACAATAATGAATGAGGTGACAACGGCAGGAATTCATTTCCAGCTAGGAATATTGGTCTTAAATAAACTTTACAGTGCTTTTATATTTGTCCAGAAGCATTGGTAACATGTGGAAGGTTTTGAAGACCTTATGAAACGTCGCTATGAGCAAGGATTCCAAGGGGCTGTGCTGGAAGTGCTCTCCTGGGTCAGCAATCCAACACACCATCACTCCACTGCCTTCCCAAGGCCATCAAAGGCACCTCAAAGACAGTTTGAAACGTGACAAGATTCAGAAAAGGATAAGAAAGTGTTTAGACATATTATATGACCTAAAGAGTCAAAGGACTGTAAATAAGAGGAAGGGGAAAAAAAGGCATTTTGGATCAAAGCCAGGTTGGATGAGCCTTGAGCAACCTGCTCTGGTGGGATGATCATCTCTAAGGTCCATTCCAACCCCTGAACATACTGTGAAACCATGACCTACTCCACATCTCTCCCTCACACTCCTCCCTGTGCAGCCCAGCCCAGCTCTGCTCGGGCTGACACATTCTATTTGCAGCTAATATATTTAGCCATTTGCAGAAGTGGAATCTGAGGAGCCATCCAGAATGGACACACATTTCCTGCTCCTTTTGCAATGAACTAATTCGACTTCCCTCCATATCCTGCCTGTCCAAATGACATCCTTCCTGCAAACCAGTCTCCACCACCACAGGACCATTAAGCAATCAAAGCATTATCTGCTTCTCCTTCTGCTATTTGCTTTGTTTGGCCTCCAACTGCCTTTTCTGCTCAACTTACACAATATTTGGGTCAGGAACTTTCAGTTGTTTGACTTTTGCATTGTCTCACACACACACAGACAGGTGTGATGTGAAATGGGTCTATTGCAGTTGTAGCATTTATTTATCCACATTCACAGGGGTTACACAGACATAAACTCTGCAAAATCAAATTACCTTCGGGATACTTGGCCAACTTTAGCTCACAAATAGTAGTAATAACTTTCCTCCCTTCTCCTTTTCAGATTATATGTTTAATTTAAGAGGATTCCTTTTCTTTTGCTACAAAAGAAGTAGGGAAAAAAAAGGGCATAGAGTAAGAGGACAAGGGGGAATGTCTTCACACTGATAGGGGTTAGGGATAAATGGGATATTGGGCAGGAATTGCTCCCTGTGAGGTGCTGAGGCTCTGGCACAGGGTGCCCAGAGCAGCTGTGGCTGCTCCATCCCTGGAGTGTTCCAGGCCAGGCTGGATGGGGCTGGAGCAGCCTGGGCTGGGGGGAGGTGTCCCTGCCCAGGGAGGGTGGGATGAGATGAGCTGTAAGGTCCTTTTCAACTCAAACCATTCTGGGATTCTATGAAGTTATTTTTTCTAGCCCTGAGTGAGTCCTGTGGGAAATCAGTAGAATTCAAAGGGCTATTTTTTCCCCAACTAAACACCTAAGTGAGCTCAAGTTCATCTGAAACTCAGTTTACTTTAGCAAGGCTAAAGAAATCAAACAGTCCATCAATTATTGAAGGTGTTTGGCCCTGATCCTGGGCACAGGCTTAACTTCATCGCAGCCTTGAAGCTGGAACCTTCCAGAGCCAGAGGCTCTGCCAGGCAAGGGGCTGGAAAGAATGGCCTAAATTGGCTTTTTGGGTGAAATGAGTTGTTTTGGTCATGGACAAAGGATGCTCTGAGCCATAGCCACGATGAATCCAGACCTGGTTGCTCAGGCCCTGAGCTCAACCACCTCCAGCAGGGACCACCTCACAGAGGGGTCTGGGAGTGGGATAAGGAGTGTGAGGGGTCCAGGAGTGGGATCAGCAGTGCTGAAGGCTCCAGGAGTGGGATAAGCAGTGTGAGGAGTTGTTTTGGTCATGGACAAAGGATGCTCTGAGCCATAGCCACGATGAATCCAGACCTGGTTGCTCAGGCCCTGAGCTCAACCACCTCCAGCAGGGACCACCTCACAGAGGGGTCTGGGAGTGGGATAAGGAGTGTGAGGGGTCCAGGAGTGGGATCAGCAGTGCTGAAGGCTCCAGGAGTGGGATAAGCAGTGTGAGGGGAGGGGTGCTGAAGGCTCCAGGAGTGGCATGAGAGGGAGGGAGATGGTGTCCCCTCAGCCCCATGGCCCTGGGGCAGTCAGGGGTGGCTGTGCCTCACCACTGCTCACACTCAGCCTGCAGCCCCCACAGTTCCTGGGACCTTTCCAGCAGAGATGCTGAAATACAGATGTAAAAATCAAGCTCACAGGTATCTAGTTATATATATATATATCTAAAAGTATACTTGATTATATAAAAATAGAAGTCTAGATAATACCCCAAATCTTTGTCCTTACAAGAAGTGGAGAAATGCATTCTTCTGTTCCATGGAATTTAATTAGCTACTAAATTTAGCTCCTGTCAGGAAAGTTACAGAGGATTCACTGCAGCTGGATTTAAATATTGCATGATATTTTCTGCTTTACACAATGCTAATGGATGACATTACAGTAGTATAGATATTGTCAAGTATTTCTGTCTGAGTGCTTAGGTCTACTCATAATGTTTTTCAGAGCTAAATCATATTTGATTGCTTTTTGAAAAACATACTTATACGTATATCTACCAATATACTTATGTACTGGTAGTTTTGAAGCCCCTGAATCCCACGAGTCAGGAAAGACTGAGCCAAAGCAGAAACACAGGTGCAAAAGTAATTCAATCTCTTTGAAGCTAAAACAGAGTTAGGATGCAATCCATGGGGGATAAGAAAAGGAGTCAGTGTTCACATTTCTCCTCTCAATAAACTCCTTATTTTTAATAGCTCAGGACCTGAAAATTCAAAGAATTTGGGTAGAGCCTACTAGAAATTCAAATGGGTAAATATTTCTGTATCTGTGACCATCTCAGTTCATGCCTGATAACACAGCACAAAACCAGCTCAGAATTCCGTAAGGATAATTAAAGACCTGAAATTTAAGTTTATTCAGAGACTACAGTAAAAAGGGTCAAACAAGTCCTTGAGTTTGATTCTGCTACTTCAAATTGCACAACTTCACCAGGTACTTTCTCCTGGAGACATTGGGCTTAGCCACAGTTTGGTCTAAATTCAGAGTCTGATTCCAAACTGAGACAGACACAGACACTCACAGCCACTTCAGGCTGGTGAAATTTGTGAAGGATTTTCTAAAGCCTCCAAAAACATTTCTAAGCCTTCTTTTTTTCATATTTATTTTTTTTTTTTAAATTAAGCACATTCACACAACCCAAACTACTGTGCAAGACACGAACACACAGTGCTGACATCCCTTGGTTGTCCAGAGGGAGAAGCTGCACGGGCCAGGTCTAAAAATGCCATTTAAAAACCTGACCCTGAAGTTCCTTTTTGACAGATGGGATTTTCCAGGTACAGAGCTGAGCTATCTCTGTAATATCTGAACTCAATTTCAGTTTGATCTATAAGATTATTTTCATTCCAACCCCTTTGGACACTTGCAACAACAATATTTCCCTTCTCC
>NW_008673197.1:13630-15648 GCF_000695815.1 Acanthisitta chloris
GCAACTCTGCTTAGAAAGCTGTTTAGTGGCAATGTTGCAGAAATATGAATCAGATTTTCCTGAGTGAAATCAAATTAGCTGTCTAGGAAAGGATAATCCACTTTTCTAGGGGCAGTGGTTCCATATTTTAGGTAATGGTTCTAAAATACAATAATCATCATCATAATAAAATGGTTCTGAGATGGAGTGTGGGCTGAGAGCAAACTCTGCTTAGAAAGCTGTTTAGTGGCAATGTTGCAGAAATATGAATCAGATTTTCCTGAGTGAAATCAAATTAGCTGTCTAGGAAAGGATAATCCACTTTTCTAGGGGCAGTGGTTCCATATTTTAGGTAATGGTTCTAAAATACAATAATCATCATCATAATAAAATGGTTCTGAGATGGAGTGTGGGCTGAGAGCAGCTAGGCTGTCACAGCACTCTCACTGTCTCAGGGCAAACTGGGCATGATTGGAAGCATTGGCTGCTCCCCAAAACTGCTGATCTACACCACAAATCTCAGAGCTTCCTGACATGTTACAATAAATAAATAATAAAACCAATTCTGCACATTTTCTGAGGCTCTCTTGGAGCTCAGCTGCGGTTCCAAACCCCTTTGCACCACCATCCATCCCCCTCCACCTATTTGCTTTCTCAGGAGCTGCTGCATGTCAAACTTCCAAGCCCTTGAGGGTGATTAAGCCAGTTACCAAATGTACAGTCAGCTCTCCACAATGAAGGGCTCAACAGCTCCAGCTGAAATCCAAGTTCCAGGAGCTGTTGACGGCTGCAAATAAGGTGAGTCTCCTCCTGACTGAAAACACCAACTAGACTGTCAGCCTAGAGCATCAGCTCTGGTTTCTCAGCTATGTCCTGCCTTCCAGCATGCCCAGTAATCTGGCAACTAAAAGAAGACTGGAACCTTCTCAGGAACTGGGTTCATCTCTCAGTAAGGAAGGCAGAAAAAAGGGTAAGAGCAAAATCAGGGCCAGGAAGATGACCCATCACAGAATCATCCTGGCTGGAAAAGCCCTCCAAGATCATCAAGTCCAACCATTCCCCAGCACTACCAAGGCCACCACTAACCCACGTACCCAAGTGCCACATCCACGTGACTCTTCAATCCCTCCAGGGATGGAGACTCCACCACTGCCCTGGGCAACCTGCTCATTTGAAGGTGCTCGAGTATCTCCTCACAGTACACCTTCCTTTCCAGGGGCAAAGGTTATCATCAGTGGGGGTAGTTACTGGACCTTCTGTGCTCACAGCTTTCAGTTTTCTGTTGCAGTGTCACATGACAAAACTTAGAGTACATGAAACCTCCTCAATCAAATCCTTTTTTCCTACGGATCCCACCAAAATAATTCTGTTAGAGCAAACTGACCATGTTCCCATCACAGCTAATAGGCTGAGAGGGTTTTATTCCCCCTTTTGAGCCATTCCTAGTGAAGCACCAGGAGTGAAAAAGCCAGGCTGGCAGGAGGGCTGTGCTTTACCATCCCCTCCAGGGAAGAAGGACATGCACATTCCTAAGCCACAGGGTTGTTGCAGAAAGCCTGGGAGACCACAGACTCCGTTCAGCTGAGCAAGCGAAGCTGGAACCCATTAATTTGCTGTGTGAGTTATGGTTCCCTGCAGCACCTTTTGTTCACTGTCAAGGTTCTGCAACAATGACGAATGCAGCTACATTCAGCCCCAAACTCCAGAATTTGATATACTAAATCATTCTGGATATTAAATGTCTCGGCGATAAGCCTGGCAAATGAATTCCTCTGGAGCCCACACTTCTTGCTGTACACGAGGCAGGAGGGACCCCTGGTACAGCTCCCCATTGTCTGCATGGAAAATGAGGCAGTTTGGTAACCCTGGAAAGAAACCAGAATCCCTGGAAAATTCACACAGCTGCTAGAAAGAGCTGCAAGGCTGCTGGGATGAATGAGGCAGGAGAAGGCAGTGTGGGGTGTGAGGGACTCAGCTGAGGAGGACAAGGCAGTGTGGGGTGAGGGACTCAACCGAGGAGGAGAAGGCAGTGTGGGGTG
>NW_008673198.1:0-856 GCF_000695815.1 Acanthisitta chloris
CCCTCCAAACGCTCTTCAAGGGGAACAGGGTGGGATTTGATCCCTCCATAGGGAGCAGGGTGAGATCCAGACCCTCCATAGGGAGCAGGGTGGGATCCAGACCCTCCAAACGCTCTTCAAGGGGAACAGGGTGGGATTTGATCCCTCCATAGGGAGCAGGGTGAGATCCAGACCCTCCATAGGGAGCAGGGTGGGATCCAGACCCTCCAAACCCTCTCACAGGGAACAGGGTGTGATCCCAACCCTCCAACCTCCTCCAAACCGAGCAAGGTGGGATCTAACTCCTCCATGGATAGCAGAAGGAGATCCAGATCCTCCAAAACCCTTCAGGAAGGGCAGGGTGGGATCCAGCACCTCCAAACAGAGCAGGATTGGATCCAGCACCTCCAAACCCCCTCCCCAAAAGGGGAGCAGGGTTGGATCCAGCCCCTCCATGGAGAGCAGGGATGGATCTATCCCCTCCATGGGGATCAGGGTGGGATCCATCCCCTCCATAACCTCCTCCAAATCGAGCAAGGTTGGATCACCCCCTCCAAACCCAGCAGGGATGGATCTATCCCCTCCATGGGGATCAGGGTGGGATCCATCCCCTCCATAACCTCCTCCAAATCGAGCAAGGTTGGATCACCCCCTCCAAACCCAGCAGGTTTGGATCCATCCCCTCCATGGGGATCAGGGATGGATCCCTCCCCTCCAAACCCAGCAAGGTGCGATCCACACCCTCCTGTTCCCTGTTCCCAAACCCCCCTTGGAATCCAGGGTGGGGTTCAGCTCCATCCCTCCAAGGGATCCAGGTGGGCGCATCCAGCTCCCCCCCCATGCACCAATCCCGGGATGGGGGTTGGGAATGCCCATC
>NW_008673199.1:0-23690 GCF_000695815.1 Acanthisitta chloris
TACTTCAGCTCAAACCAGCACAATACTTCTGTGAATTTGTAAGGGAAATGATTTTCTAGCCTACCTAGAAAGGCACAGAGAAATGTTAATGTTTCTGGTCATGACCAGCTCATTATTCTGGTCTCGAGATCTCTATTTTATTTTTCACTCAGTAAGAAGTGAAAGATAACAATTGTTAAATAAAGCCTATCAGCACCTAGTTATTTAGCCAGTGGATGCACCACTCTACAACAAAAGCAGATGATTAGAGGCAAGGAAAGGTAGAAGCAGCATGATTACAGTATTGCAGCTCAGAAAGTGCCTTCTAGAACCTGTGTGGAGGTAAAGGGCAAAACCAACCTATTTTCCACTGAGAGTTTTGAGTTATATGTTAATCTGTGGTCATATTTTCCAGTTTTACTTTATTTCCACAACACACTCTTAAAATGAGAGCCAAGACTCTTTTGTGATCCTTGCATGGGATTCTGGAATGGAAAACTAAATGCAAACTAAGGTTGCAAGACACTAGAAAAAAAACTGGGGAAATCAAAATTATGGTGTTTCCCAGATCTTTGTGAGTGATCCAAGCTGAAGCTTTCAATCCACACTCAGATATTAAAAGAGAGATCATATTTCACAGGTGTATCCAGTAAAATTAGGACAGCTTTGATTCAAGACCCAGAAGAACTTCAAGAGGGCTCATGAAAGCATAGTGTCAAGGAAAGAAAATATATCCTAGGGAGACATTCCTTCCTGTGAAAGTGACAAAATTGGGTTGTCTACTGGGTGCTAGCATCTCTAATTCTTGAAATGCAGACAAAAATAAATGCAAATTATAACCTTTCATAATACATCTGAGTTATTCATGCATATGCTTACTGATCTGTGTTTACTGCCCTTCAAGCTGAATAGAGAAACAATTAGATCCCTTTCTAGCCACGGTAGTAGGAAGCATGTAACTGTGTAACTGTGATTTACAGGGTATGACAGGCAATCAGTGTGCGTCAGAGGAAGCCCACAGCACTGAAGAGACATGTTAAAGCCACATTTGAAATTTCTTTTTTTAGGACTGAACAGATGAGTGTTTTCTCCATGTTCTGAACACGGTGGGATTGGGAAATAACCTGAATTTCACTCTAGGAGAAAATGGATTGCTTCAAATTATAGAAAAGTGAACAGCACTGATTTTATTCCTCGCTCTCAGCAGAATGGAGTGGTGCATAACAGAAAAAGGAAAGCCAGACAAATCCCTAAGTCTGTTATTAGATCTTTCCACTTGTATACACAAGTAGTTTGACAGCTAGAAATCAACTGTTTCCTACATTTTTCACTCTCATGACAAAAACATGAAATTTGGCTGATAAACTGAAAAGTCTATGAAGTACTATCTTTTAAAATTATTAAAACAAACAGGAATACAGCCAGGAAATGAAAGACTGGATTCCTTTATTCAGACTGATGTGCAATGAAAGCAGTTAGAGATCCCATTTAAAAGACATCAATATCACTTCCACAAATGGTTTACATTGGTTGTTGTGGGAGTTCATGTACAAAGAGGCGACACCATTATTATCTCGTGACTGACTTTTACTATTTACCAAAGTAATTCTTTTATACACACCTATTATAAGTGCCCACTTATCATTGGTTAACTACTATTACTAGCCCACCTTACACACAACATAATTGGTTATTAACATATCAATCATAAAATGCCCCAATCATTGTTCTCCATCTCTAGCCATCTTCAGCTCCTGCATCTCACAGCCAGGAGCTGCTTATCTTGCTAGCTCCTTTCTCACATTCCAGCTGCAGCTGTGTCCTTGAACAGCTTAGCTTGCAGCTTGCTCAGGCCCTGCTAGCAAGGCTGGATTGCTCACGTGTCCGTTAGCAATCAGAAATTCTCCCACAGGTTGTCAGAATATGAACCAAGTACCTATTTCAGCTGGGAAGTGTCCAATTGCAAAGTCATGAGGCTGTCAGAGATGCAGTTTTGCAGGAAGTGACTATCTAAGCTGGTCAAATCAGCAACATTTTACTTTCGAAATCAGAGACTCAAACATAACAGAATGCCTCAACTGTGAAAGAAAACACTACCAAACTGAGAAACCTGAGCAGGACTATACTCCCCAGTCACCTCTGTCCCATTGCCACAGAGAGTCTCATCACAGACTTTGTCAAAGCCAAGCTCAGACCCTTCCTACTAATACTTTTTAGGCTTTATCATTATACAGGGTTAAAGCTGGATATCAACAAATTGCTCTGTTTTCCATAGAAATGACCAAATGTCAACTTTGTTCCCCACATGTCAAGTCAGGTTGGACAAATGACTAAGGCTGTCCCTGCAGAGCAGCACTCTGTGCCCTGATCCAACTTCTGGCAAGGAAGACTGTGACCCAGACTGGTCTCTCGAGTCACTTGGTCCCTTCTAGGTCTGTTCCTCTGTTCTATCTTTGAACCGCAAAGCGCAATCTAATTGAGAGCAAAACCAGGGACTAAATCAGCCTCAAGAATTTCTTGAGATTCAAGCTCCCCAAAATTTCCTTTAGAGACGAAGTTATACGCTTTGTGCCTCTTGCCCATACAGTTTACACATCTTATGCAGAAAGCTCCTGTAACAGTTCGTGCAGTCTTCAAGGACCATGTTCCAACATGTAATTTAATAATTCCACTGGTATTCTTGGAGAATAATGACCATTGCTGTTCCTTCTTGTTTTGCTGCATTTTCTGCCTTTCTGCTAGCTTCCGTACCTAATATGTTTTATTATTATTCAGGTCCTTGCCAAGTCTGTCCATTACCTGCTCGTTAGAACTTCTGTGGCAGAAAAATGTTCCTGCAAGAACCTAATTCTAATAGCTTTCAATTTATTTTCAGGCTGAGTGAGTCTAAAAGTTTGCATTATTGCAGTGAGCTTGCAGCGATGTGTTCCATAGACTTTGAATCTTGTACTAAGGCAGAGGGAAATTCATGTCTAAAGCTTTACCTTTAGAAGGCTGAACAAAAAGTAAGTAATTCTAGACCCTCAAAAGCATCTTGGCTCTACTGAGGTTTAAAGGGTCTACTAGGTCAATAGACAAAACACCTTAGAGCATTTCTTTGTTAGACATATGGAGGGAGATTAACAATACAATTAACAATACAGACCTGTTCTGATGACTCTTTCACAATGGAAAGCCACTTTGGAATTCTCCAAAGCAACTTTCAAATTTCCAAGAGCAGGCAAATAGGTGCTTTTACTTAGTATTGCTAGTAAAACCACTGAGTAGCTCATGAGTGGAATCTACAGCAAGTTCCAGCAACACAGAATTTTTATATGCAATTTGAGAGCTCAGTTCCCTACAGAATGACTATGGTTCTTACTGCACTGCAGTTACAGCCATAAAATATTAGCAATGTTAAGTAAATTACAAGAGATTACACAAGAAAGGCCTTCTTTCAGGTTAACAGCTGGGCCTCCAAGCTACCCAAAACAGGCCTTATTACTTGTCTCCACTTTCCTTTTAAAGTCATATGAAAGTTATTTACTAACACTTAAACTGAAGGAAAAGAAAAAAAGAAACTGAACTCCAAGAGTTTAAATAATCACAGCTAAAAGGTTTATAGTGTGAACATATTCTCCAATTTATTATTAAAAACAGCAGCAAAAATTGACTGTGATATTGCAAGGGCAGGAGAAAATTAAGTGATGTCTCCTCTCCAACTTCCAACTAAATTTTAAGCACTCTGGGGCTTTTAATATAAATGGCAATTTTATTGCTGGTATTAGAGAAGTAGTTATGCTGATCTCCAAAAATGCCTATCACTTTCAGGGCAGTTCTGTGAAATATGTCTAAATTATTAACCACAGGACAGGTCATCCCAGACACAGAGCAATTACAGATTGTTGCAGAACCACATGAAGCTTTAAAGCCAAGAGGCTTGGGATTGAGAGATGTGGATAATGCCACAGGTCAGCCATCCCTACCAGAACACGGTGGGCTCAACACCATCTTTCCTGTTCTCCTGTGTTTATTTTATCTCATTCCCTGAGGCAGGACCAGTGGGCATGTGTCCAGCAGGCAATATCACCACCAGCAGTACCATCACCATCACAGCAACACAAGAGCCCTGAGGAAGCTCTTGTCTCCCCAAGAATCATAACATCCCAGAAGCATCTTGTCAGACTAGCCAGCTTGAGCAGAGAGTCTGGCTCTACCCCAGTCATGCCTATATGGGATCATCATCTGCCTTATTACAAAAGACACCAAATAAAACTGGGTATTTAGGACTCATACTGTCATAAGAGGGAAAAGAGTATTAGCTTATCACTAGGTATCCAACCAATTTCACAGAAGACTAGCAGCATCTCGTTAGCTTTACAAATATAAACTGTCATCTGTTCAGTCCATTTATAAAATGTGGGAAGGCAGCAGGAAACCTAAAGATTCACAACAAGTTCCTGGAGAGAAACATGCACTGCTCTCTTTCTCATTTCTCTCAGCCTTTGATTTTAGACTTATCTTTGCACAGTTCTCCTTTCTGTATGCCCCATTACTGCAGAACCACCAGTCACCCTGAGCACTCCATTTTAAACAACAAAGGAACTTCTGTGTCAAAGCCCAGCACTACCACAGCTGTGAGGAGCTGTATGCCTGCTTTGACACTTGACAACAGTTGACCTGAATCTAAGGACAAAGGAGGACAGGAGGAGCACTGAGGAAAGCAGGGGCCATCCTTGAGCCTACACAGATAGATGTTTGAAAAAGTGGAGCTAGGCCCACAGATGGAGCTGCATGGCAGGAGGATGGCAAGGACTGCAGGACACCCAATGAGAATATGGGGTCCAGGCTGTACAGCTATCTTGTATAGTTCTATAGTTTTATGGACTTACAGTACCTTAGCATTTACTCTTGGATAACTGTTATTGCCCCATTTCAAAGGTTGGCAGATGATACAGAACTGATAGCTGAGCAAAAAGCTGAATTCAAATCCCATGATTCCCAAGCTGCAATCTCAAACTCAGAACCATTCTCTGTCACACTGCTGCTTTTCTCCATGTGGTTAGAATTTTACCTCCAAAATAACAGAGAAACACTGGTCTAAACAGCCCTCAGAGAGAGGTGCATCACAAACTGTCACAAACCACTCCAGTTCAGGAAGAAGCTGTTGATGTTTTGAAGATCCTGCCCACTCCCTATCCTCTGACACAACTGACAATGAGTCTCTCAGGAGAAGACCAAGCCTTTGGCCTGAGAGCATAGAGGGGTTTGCAGTGATGCCTCAGACCTGGAAAGCAAGAGCAGAATGTGCTTTTGGCTTATCTACAGTTGCCATCTCATTCCTTGCCACCTTGCTTCCCGATGTTCCCCAGCACACTAGCAGAAGCAGCAAAAGTCTGATGATATGTAAAATACAACACACATACACACAAAAAAAAGACAAAGTAAAATACCTCAGATTGTAAATACGATGTAGCTCTTGGCCAGCAACCTGTGAATGGATTTGACTATTTGCACAATCTGCTCCTAACAAAAGACAGACAGAAATGCAAGAGTGTGTCCAGTAAACGTGGTGAAGTGCCAAGGCTGAGGGGCCCAGTAACAAGTGGGGAAAAACAGAGGCAAGATAGTGTGATTCTCAGAAGGCAGAAAAGCAGGAAGAGCAAGATGAGAAAGAAAGGGAGAAGTCCTGCCCTAAGCATGCTAAGATCCTTCATGGATGGATGCATATTTGCTGCACTGCAGATACACTTACACATAATAAACCTGAATTCATTAATACTAAATATTTACACTCAGCTTGTAACTGGTCCAAGAAAGCAATTATGATACATCATGTTGACGGAGAGTATAACACCATTAAAACTTGGATCACTCACACAAGATATTTTGTCAATGCAGTGAACAGTAATATCTCTAGTACAGTACATTTAAATTGGAAGAGTCTAAAGCTTTCTAATAACGCTGTGCAGAATCTGTTTTGCTGTGACACTTATCCTTCAGTGAGATCCCCTTAACTTAAAATACCCTACAGTTAACGCCACAAATATGATTTCAGTTGCCTGTTAAATTTAACATAGCTTATCTAGTAAACTCAGAGACAGCTGTTGGGACTGTACTTTGGTTGCGATATTTTCCCAGCAGCCTAACATGTTACAGGTATTATTCATGGAGGACCTAAACCAGAGAGATGAACTGAGAGTAACAACACCTTTGGCCTCATGTTGGCAGGTAAGGAGAAGCTATACAAGGAGACACACTGCAGTGCCCATCCTCAGTCTGTTTCCAGTCCACTTGAATCTCTTTGAGAAGGGAATAAAGTAATTCCTTGGCTGGAAATTAAGAGCTATTAAAAGTCAGACCCCAAGATGTGACAGTAATGTCCAGTTCTCTTCCCTCTGTCACAACTAACAGCTGTAAGAAGTCAACCACAGGGTCTTTTAAAAGGCAACATGTTCCCTGCAGAAGACATTGTCTATACAAGTGGTTCTGGATATAACTTCCAGTTCTTACAGCACACTGGCCTTGGAATCAGAGTCTGGTAAGTGGAGACAGTAAGAGGTCTTGAAATTACCAATAGCTACTTAGAGAATATGTAGCCTAAACCAGAGTCCAAATGCACTGTAGGGAAACACAGACAGAGGTTTTAGGGGAGGTAGCTGTCCAGTTTGGCACTGGGAATACATTACTACAACAACATGACCTACACATGTCATGGGCGTCCCCTCATTCCATTTACTTTTCTCTTTGGATAACCCTGTATATAAACACATGGTGCCACTGGTAAAACATCAGCTGGCAAGATAAATTGTAAAAGACATAGTATTAAATCAGGCATTTCCAGGGCACAGATCCAAAGATACTAATCCTTTCATCATGATTCAAACTGGCAATATTCCATATAGGAGGACATTTGTTTTGTCTCTGGACTGGATATAAAATTCATCTGTTCAAGGGAGTGAATGCACTTCCACTCTCAACTCCATTACTGAGTAAAAGCATAAAACCATGTCTGCCTTCCACGTGTCTCCAGAATCACCAAAGTGACCACGAGTATAATGACAATGCAATCACAGTATTTGGGAAGATCTTGTAATGCTCATGTCCAACTCAGACATAAGATTTTGTGTTGCATATCATAAAGCCCAATAATGGTACAGGAGCACGCAGCACATTTGACCTATGCCCCAATCAAATACACTTACCTACTGTGCTTTGATATAGGTCCACCTTTGTAAATTACTTGATCAGTCTGGAGTTTATAAACAAACCCAAAGTTTGAATTTAGATGTGCTGACATGGCTCCAATTGCTGGCACAAGAATGGTATCTTTCAAAATTTCTCTTTGTTTGGAGTAAGAAAATCATGTCAGTGTTTGAGACACCATATCATGTAACTACTGACATTTTATTTTTTTTTGCAGTGACCTTCACTGTCTCACAAATCTCACCTACAGCAAGCAATTTTCCAAAAAAATTGCTGTTCTGATACAGAAGAATGATCTGATGATTTAAAGCAAATGGCAAGTAAACCAAGTTTGAACTACTTCAGAAGATTCAGTCTGTGATCATTTCCTTGAGTACTAGTTTTCCCATTGTGTTTATTCTTGAGGCCGAACCCAAGAATTTATATCCACAGGTGAGGCAATGACTCACTCAAGGAGATGGATCATCTCATGAAATAGGAGTTTCCTGTTAGGAAATCAGGACTTTCCTAGCTTCATCTCCTCAAACCAATCTCCAGGAGAATGATGTGCCTAATTACTGACTACAAACACTAGAACAATTTCCTTGTCCTTCATAAAGTATCTCTTACTGACCGGCGTATAACCTCTGGTAATTAGGTATATTCCTAGATGGCAAATACCCAAGTTTAGTTTTTAATCTCAAGGGAAAGAATAGTGACAGAGCTTTTAAAAGATTTTCAGGTAATTCAGGGAGACATTACATCCCTCATTACAGTCATCTTAAATGCAGCAGAATTGACTGAGTTGGAGTTTCTGGAGTGAAATGAGATACAACCTTAAGCACACTGAATAGCCCTTTCCTAAGCATCTCCCATTTCCTACTTGGCCTCCTTGGACAGGTGATAAATGCAATACCTCCATTTATTGGGTCATATTTCATCAGACACAAATGTATGTGTCACTATACATCTGTGAACTCTCTAGATGGCCTCTCCAGATTGGGCTAATGGGGCTGCAGCAAAACAGAACCAGGCTCAGGTCTCCACAGAGCACATCTCAGGACAGCAAGGCACAGGGAAACACTTTCATCTGGCTATTCATTCAGGACCTATGCAGAAAAATAAATGATCCATTTCTTCAGAACACCTCTCTAATTTAATTCTCAGCTAAACAGCAAAGCGGTTTCTGTTCTTTCCTGACCTAAGAGATCCTGGGGTGAGCAAATCCCCAAGTAAATGTCTGAGGTAATTCACCCTGATCTGGGATCAGTTCAGACCAGGCTCAATTTAGAGTAAACACTAGAGAATACTCCCAGACAGCAAGATGCAAAGTGGGATGGTCATACCAGAAACCTAATATGCTGCACTGCTAAATCAGCCTAGTTAAAGTCACTATTAATTCTTTTCTACTGCAATTGCCTTGAGAGGTCCCACACAGGGACACAACACTCATCCTACAGACCATGAAAAAGCAAGAACCTGGAGCTAGCCATGTGCACAGGAAAACAGCCACTGATAACCCCTGAATTCTGAATTAAAAATCCTCAAAATAAATTGTTTATAAACTATTTAGCAGCTCAAGAATTAGCCACAGAATTATCCAAACAGTTATAACAAATTTATAAATCTATGAATAAAATCATAAGCCCCCTTAAGCAATTTATAAAACAGAAAAATAACATGTCAATTATTTGCTGTAAAAAAATGTTTTCTACTTTAGCTTCTACTTAAGTAGCTGCAAAAATAAATAGCTTCACAGTTTAGAACCATGTCGGTTTGGTAAAATTGCATTTGATTTCACTCATTTTAGAAAAACAAATGTACATTTTTTTTGTCTTTATACAGATAAAGTAGATGGCATGGCCCTTAGAGAGAATAGCCTACAGTGTATAAATCTGGACTGGAGGAATTGTACAAGTACCTCTGGAGGTCCTGAGCAGACCACCAGGAGTCACTGAGAGGCAGCCCAAGATTCAAAGATTCCTGCTTATCAAGGATGAGATCCTGCAAGTTCACTAGATATGACCTATTTCAAAGTTCACTGTGGTTCAGATACAAATCTAAACTTTGTCCCAGTAGCGAAGACATGGAGTGAAATACCAAATTCAAACCCATTTCACATCTGGTTAAATCTGGGCCCAACTGCCAAAAGGTTATTCTAGAAAACTTTGGGACAGAAGTGCAAAGTGGAAGCAATACTGCAGGATTGAGTGTTTTGATGAACATGGAGATTGGGAAAATGGATGGGGAACTGAGGAATTACATCAAGAAGTAACTGAGCTTCACTTAAGAAAAAAGCAGATAACTGATTTCAAAGGGAAAGAACAGACCGGTGAACAATGTGGGGAAACTTCAGAGGAGCAGAATAACTTTTAACCCATGTGACTCAGTAACATTGTGCAGATCAACTCTAACACTTAAGCTGTACAACTGAACAGTGTCAGCTAAAATAAAAAGAACTAGTCAATTATGCATGCATATTTATATGTAAAATAGATGAGTATGTGGTTATTTTTCAGAGTATGGTGAGCTCTATAGTTTGTGGGGAAACTTCAGAGGAGCAGAATAACTTTTAACCCATGTGACTCAGTAACATTGTGCAGATCAACTCTAACACTTAAGCTGTACAACTGAACAGTGTCAGCTAAAATAAAAAGAACTAGTCAATTATGCATGCATATTTATATGTAAAATAGATGAGTATGTGGTTATTTTTCAGAGTATGGTGAGCTCTATAGTTCTTGAATTGCATGGCTGCTAATATTTTTATGCTTTAGATACACATTGGAAAACTTGCAGACTGATTTTACTTAATCAAACAATTTAAAGTTTGAAATGCTTTCTTGTTTAGCTAACAGCATACAATAACCATTAGAACGAGCCATAAAGTTATCATCTTATTTGCATGAACACCATACTAGAGGCAATGAAAGCATTCTAGATTTACACAGTCATTGAGAGGAAGATCAAGTCCACAGTGTATAAACATTAAAAAGACCCTAATTAGAATCAAGTATTTTTGACAATTTTATTTCCAGCTAATTAGCACTGATGTTTTAGTGCTAGGACCTGACTGCACTGTATTCTGCAATAAAGAATGATTCATATCTCCATTCAAATAAATAATTCAGCAAAGAAAGACGCATAGAAGTGCTTTTGTTTATAGTGCTGTCAAAATTACATACTTGGGGGGGAAAAAGAATAGTTAATCGTCATATACTTTT
Source organism: Acanthisitta chloris (assembly GCF_000695815.1). Classification (NCBI taxonomy): domain Eukaryota; kingdom Metazoa; phylum Chordata; class Aves; order Passeriformes; family Acanthisittidae; genus Acanthisitta; species Acanthisitta chloris. The sequence continues at coordinate 10,368 of NW_008673199.1, forward strand.
AACAGGTTGAGACTAGACTAAGTGCTGTGCACAGGGAATCAGCAAACTCAGGATAATTAGTCACCAGAGCAGGTTTCTTGCAACCTGACATGTAGGGGCCAATTTCTGGTGTGTCTACACACTCCCACGTCTGCAACGGGGGGAACCAACCTCTGTGTACAACCCGAGACTGCAGCTACAACAGTATCATTAGGTGACATATTGGGTGGCTTTCCTTTCTCAAGACTCTTCTAAAGGAAGGCTGAGGTGCTGCTGGCAGAGCCCTGCCCTGTGTCCTGTGAAAGAACATGCACTTGTACAACCCAGCACCCGAAACCAGAGTCGAGTTCCAGGACTGTGCTCCACCCTGGGGCTTCTACCACACTCCTGTGCAGGACAAATTGCTGCCAGAGTATCACACACCTGCTGTAAGAATGCAAAGTTACACCGAATCTGCACGTCCAAACCTAACAGAACAGGGTCACTGCACTGGGAAATGTGTATTGTCATCTATAAAATCTTCTGTACTGATGCAAAACTGTAAAGGTTGCACATACAATCCCCAATATTTAATGCAGAATCTGTAGATGAAGCAACCTGGAAATATACTAAAGACTGAGAGAGACACTTCACATGCAAACCCCAGAAATATATTCGCAATAGTAAGCAGGGAACCCTGACACACTCTTGTGCACAAAACATAGTTATCTACATATCCAAGGTGATTTTAAGAAAGAAATGGTCCCTAGGCATGGCTGCTCTCAGAAATGGCACAGAGAATAAAAGCAAAACATCAGAACAATCTCTCTAAGATTCCTGCAAGGAGTAAAGTCACAGACCATTCAAAATCTGGAAGCCCTTCATTCATCTCTTCGCTTCATCACGCACACACTGCCTGAGAAGACTGACCCAGTCATTTATATCCCCATTTCTAAAAGTATTCATCCTTTGGAGGCTCTTGCCCTTCCATGCAGGTGCCCATGTAGTTCCAGTGATTCAGGCCATGGGACTAAAAGAATGAATCTAGGGGTTTTGCTCCATTTTGCAACCAGACTGTTGACATCAGGTACACTGTGGATCAGAAGGTGCAGAGATGCTACAAGAACAGGCAGCATGTAGGTACTCACATGTCCTGAGGAGAAGCAGCATGTTAGAGCTGCCTTTGTTCAGCATGTTAATAAAACCAGTTTAATGTGTAAACTAGCACCAACTGCAAAACAAAACACTATTTTTTACTCCAAATTTGTATCACTGCATATAAAACACCTTGATGAGTAGAAATAATTCTAATGCCCTGTTTCGCTCCTCTGTAAGTAGCAAAGCATTGACTTCAGCCAGAGCAACAATCCTATACACAAATACCTTGGAGGTGATGTTTCTTTGCCCTGTTGCAGTCCTGCTTTGGGCTGGATTCCCAGTTGGTGGAGGATACCAGAACTTCACAGGACTAAAAGAATTACACTGACTATGGCAGCTAAGGATCTCTGCTCTGTTAAGTATGAGAGGAAAGGGAAATTTATTAGTGTAGTTACTTTAACAGGCCAATTACAATTTTATTAGAGGAAAAGCTTCAGCAGTTTCAGTTATTTACAATTTAACAACCATGCTATGAATTAAATTGATACAGACTTTTTTTTTCCTCAAAAATAATTAACACTATAAACAATAAAAATGGATTGAGAGTTGATCAAGACAGCTTGGAGTAGATGGTGGTATTTTCCATTTGGTGAAGCCTTTGTTATTACCACTTTAATGACCTAATCTTAGACATTCTGCTTCCTCTTACCATATGTCACTTTTATTCTGCCCTTCTGGATGCATGTGTGGGAAGGAAGAGGACTGATGTATATTGGAAAAGTTATGTCAGTCAATTAATTAAAGCCTTTGTTTTTACATAGCTAACATTCATGAAGTGGGAAATAAGAAATTAATTCTAAACCAATAATAAAGGATCAACAGCATTAATTAGAACTTTAACAATGACTGACAGTAATAACGCCAGAGAACAAATTCCATTTTAACTGCAGTAAATAAAAGCTGATGCAATAAACTTGAGGTTTTGGTTCACTAGCAGAGATTGCTGTACCTCACCTGGTATCTCACCCGAGCACAGTGAAGTCTTTGCTGAAGTCTCAGACAAGGTACTGGATTTGCAGGCAGTGAGTGATTCTGTTGGATGGAAGCATTCAGCTCCTTCCTTACTCCCAGGGAGCTGACATGAGTAACCAGACTCTGATTTCACACCAGTTTAACACATCAGTAACATTTCAGTAGGGTAATTCAATCTTTGCAACTATGCCTTGGCTTACACTGATAGCTGGACAAGGTGAAAAATCAGGCCACAAGGACAATTCCCCAAGCAAGGCAGCTATTGCCTGGAGACAGAAAAGCACACACCTCCCACATACTCCTGCTCCACAGAGAGATTCATTTCAGTCCATTCATCCAGAACAAGCAAACCCACAAATAGCAGAAATGAAGCATTCCCCTTTGGGCTTAGATCTACAGCATAATTAAGCTAAGGTCCATCCCCCTGCCATGGCCTATTAGCAAGGAGCTCCTACTGCCTCAAGGGAAGAGGAAAAGTGGGGATAAGGAAACTTCACACCCACACCTACCTACTGCACTAGCAGGACAGGCAGGACTGGGGCACAGAAGGACTGGAGCCAAGAAATTAATTGGTTCTCCTATACCCAGCCAGCTACAACTACTTCTGCTCCCTCCTTTGCTTATTTCTGTAGCAGTTGCTCTAAGCTGCTAGACTAGCTTTGGGCTTTTGGTAACTACATCATGGACTGGGAGGGAAGCAGAGGCACCTCTGTCCCGTGGCTGCAGTGTCTCTCCCAAGCACAGCCCTTCCCCAAGCTCCCCCTGCTCTGCAGCAGCCGTTTCCCCTGGCAGTGCTGCCACAAAGCAGTCTAATCCCTGAAGGGAATAAGATTTTGCAATCTCCAGTACTGAAGAGAAGGCATATTTATTTCAGGCAGGCTCCAAATGCAGCAGAGCTCTATCCTTTTTCACAAGAACCAGTCAGTCAGTCATTAAAACTGACTGGGCCTGACCACCAGATTCTGCTTGCTCTCATTTCACAAAGCAGCCGTGGCAGCTCCTCATTTGCTCCTCTGTGCAAATGTTGGCAATTACAGCTCACATAGACATGAAATGTAGGTATGCAGGCTTAATTAGAGCTGAAAAGATTTAAAGACAAATATTTTCCTTAGAGAAAACTCATCTGAAACCATTCTTCAGACACTTCCTTGGATAGGCTCTTTGTGCTAAAAAGAGTTATCCACACTGCACTGTGCTAGAAATCTTTAAGTAGAGCAAAGGAATCAAGAGCTCAGAGCAAGCTTTAATTCCAAATGCACCACTGATGTCTATATTCCTGTGATCCCCTGACACATTTCTTTAACCAGCCAGCTGGGATTGCAGCCAGGCCAGCAACATTTAGTTCCAGACTAGAGAAAAAGCTATTTGCACATTCAGCCCTTTGCCATAGATCAGCAGCACTAATAGTTATCATTATGTTATATATAACGATGAATTAGAGCTCAAACATTAACTGGCTTTTAGCAGATGCTTTCATTACACCATAGTGCAGAGAGTCTGAAACCAAGCAAAATTCTGTCACCTGTCTCAACTGACTGGTACAGTTCTGTGCAGTCATTTTACTGCCATTTACAGTAATAGGTGAGATATATTTTTTAACACATTTGATCAGGCTTTTTTTTGTTCTTGTTGTTGAAAGACTTGAAAACAAGGAGTGTCTGGTGCCATGTCATCCTGTCCCCTCACCTACCACTCGCACTGACTGATTCCAGAGAAACAACTTCCCTGGCTGGTGGCAGAAATCCTGTTGCTTCATCAAAGCTGGTGGCAAAATGTGAGTTTGTATGCTTGAAAATTTGGCTCATTAAGGGTTTATCTACCATACCAAAATGGGATGCTGGATAGCAATTTGCTTCCTCCAGCTAAATTAAAAATCTAAAGTTAAATTTGTTTAAAACACTAAAACAGAAAATCTATTTTCTTCTTGAACAGACCCCATGTGGAAACTTTAGAAGTCTGAATCTCCATAAGCAGATTAACTTTGGCATCTCCCACCATGAAACAGGAATATTTAAATCTAAAAATAGCATGCTAAAGCTGTTTTAAGTTGGATAATTCAGCCGGAGGTGGCTTTCATTTCATCTAGCTCTACCTAATTGCTACAGCTAAAACCTATTTGAGACATGCTGAGCAAAGGGGACAAGCAAAACATCTCCTTGTCCATAGCTTAAAACTTCACGTTAAATCTTGCAAGTCATTGCACACATTTTTGTCCTATATTTAAAAGGTCACACTTAACCAAGCTATCATTAATCACACATCCACACAATTTAATCAATTGGTAGAGAGATTATATTAGTAGCTTTCTGAAGCAGCATGCAAATCTTTTTGCCCTAGTTCAGCTTCCTTCCCAGAAAGCCAAGGCAGTTTACAGCAGAAAGGTGAAAAGCAACTGCTCAGCTGTTAGAGGAGACAAACATAGAAGACTCCTCTTCTTTTTGTTTTCCTACTTAAAGATCAAGAAGAATGTACATCAGTATGGGGAGGCTGATGTTTAATTATACAATAGCTATGGAGAGATAACAATCTCTTTGAAGTGCTTTAACTTCTGTGCCACTTTCTCAAGTGAAAAAGGAAGGAAGATACTAATCACTTTGAATGATGCCAGCTTAGATCTGGGGGAGGAGACAAGGGGGGATGAATGTCACACTGAGGAAAATATATATTCAAACTGATTAATAAATGTAAACACATCATTAGATTAAATAGCAGGTTAGTTTCCTGACAGCTAGGCTGTCAGGAGGAGAGAAAAGAAAGAAAAAAGATCACAAAACCCCAAACAAACAGCAGCTAAAATGCTAGAGTTATTTGGAGCTTGATGCTGTTTCTGTTTGAGTGGGTAAGAAACCTTCCATCAAGTGGATGCAGCAGGAGCTACCCTTGTGTTGTTTGCTGCAATTCTTTGTGATGGTGTCAACCAACCGATGCCTACCTTATTCAATTTATGCATAATTAGAATCAAAATTTTAGCCACACAGTGATACCTTCTTCCCTGTCCAGAATTTGACATGAGGGATTTGTTTTTTCAAGAATATTCTGGCCTGAGATAGGTAGGAATATCCTCCTGCTAGCTACAGAAAGATGCTGTTTTCAGCTATGGAAATATTTAGAAGTAATCAGAGAGAGGGAAAATTCCACAGGTGTCTTGAACTGATCAAAACTTGCAAAATAAATACATGGACAACTTCTTGAACAGGGAAGGCAGAGGACACTGACAACATTTTTTTCCTTACACTAAAATCCTCTAGAAATGTGTATCCTCAATAGGCAAAGTTTAAAACAAATCTCTAGAAAAGAGAAAATCTTGAGCGAGAACACAAAGAAAAAATGAAATTAATTCCACGCTCTGTTATTTACCGAGTGATCAAAAATGTCCAGCTGTGAATCTCTCTGTTCAAAAACTCTTATTTTTTCAAACATAAGGATGGCTGAATTCAGTAAAAGATACGGACTGATAACCTAAGCATGGAAAGGGTTGCCAATTAAATTACACAGCTGATTAGTACCCAGTAAAGCAGAGGAAGAAGGGAGATATGATAATTTAAGCACAGTATGTAGGAGGACATAAAAGTGCTACCTTTCCTTGAGGCCTCCAGATCCAATCATATAATCTTCAGCTACTGCATATAGAATTTTGACCCTCTGCATGGCACATTTATTTAATCTTACATGCAATATAAATACCTATGCATGTTTTAAAACAAAATATTCCTTAATTTAAAAAAGACACTTTTTAAAAATGAAGTAATATATAATTTCTATGTGCTGTGTGACACACATGGTTTGATTATCATAGCAATAACTTAACATTTATCTTTGTGTACTTGCAAATACTCCCTAGGGAGCAATAAAAGGGCATATGGCATAATAGCTTCTCCTCAACTGTAATCATTATTAGTAGTACATATAAAAGTATTGAAGGCAAACTGAGGGCTTGTAAAAAATGAGCCGTTTAATAGAGATGTTTGCTTCTTTCCTTCAAACAAAATCAGTACTAAAACAAGTACCTTATTCCTGGTGGCACATATCACTTTACAGTGAGGATGCAGCTTTAGGAAGCACTAGTTTTGGCAGCAAAACTGTCTTAAGAAGTTCTCTCTCCCCTTTTCTTCTTTCATAGCTCGAGAGACTTTCAACTGGGCTCATGTTACAGTTTGGGTTAAAAACAGCCCTTTTATTTGGAGGCACTACAGAAGTTTTTCTCAGCAAACACACTGCTCCAAGTGTGCCCTGTTCCTACCTTAGAAGGCTTACTTTTGGACATGAGCAAGTATTTCTCATAACTATCCAACCCACTTCAGTAGAACAACTGGTTACATCTTATTTGGTGGCACAGCTTTGTTTCTGTGCCTCAGAAACAGGCAAAGCTTATGAAAGCATCTAACAGGCAGTGAAACATGAATCCAGGATTAGATCTTCAGTCAAATTTTCCCAAATTTTTGACAGCTGTCTGGATCCAGTGAATTATGACTGAAGGCCAAACACCAAGGTTCAGTGCCTAAATCCACATATGGGATATGTTTTTAATTCAGAAACTGGGCTAACATCCAGCAATGGCATTTCTGCTTTCCTTCCCAGTGAAGGAGTATTTACACCAGTGGGTGTAAATAAGGGAACTGTTTCTAAAGAGACCTACAAAAACTGCTGTCTGATGCAATGATGGTGAGAGGTCACCACGTTGTGTCTGACACTAAGTAGGTATTGTCATCACAAAATTACACCTTTACTTGGTAGCTGAAAGTCTCCAACTTTGATCCTACTAGGTCAGAGGCATCCAGACCCCCTGAACTAGTCATCCAGACTCTCCTCCTGACAAATACTACATGGAAACAGAAACACTGTGCGAGGAATGCAACCTGAACAACATCACACACCTCATGGGAATCCTCTGATTTAATTCCAGCATCCAAAAACAATTTCAAATAGTCAGTGCCTCAGACTGTCTCATTTCTAATAACCAAGCCTTCAGAAAAGCCATTCTAGTGCAAAGCTTGAGGCTGGTTTAGTCTTCCCTCAGAGCTTCCGGATGATACAGTTGTACAAGTATCAGACTTGATTATTTATTGCTTTCCAAACAGGAATAATTAGGATTTGTGTGACTTTTTCTCATCAAGATACATATTACTAACTCCAAGACTCAACTACATGCACCAATGTGTCTATACACAAAAATATGGAGTGTGCTTATTACTCCAGATGTGTGGTGCATGAGACATCTGATGTCCACAATAACAAAACACCTGGCACATAAAACATACAGATGTAAGTAGCAGTTTTATACCATATTCCTCTTCCCCTCACAATAAACCAGCTCAGTATCACTTTGAAACACACCAGGGTTAACAGGCTGTTAACCCAAACTACTGATAAAAAGGTCTATTGCCTCAAAATTTACATCTCCACAGCTGCTTAAGGAATGCCTTATCAACTCCACTTCATAACTCATCTATTCCCCTAATGAAAATTGAAAACTTGCTTCCAGTTGTTTTCCTACAGGTAATGGAATTATATGGCTTCTGAACTTTAGTGTCTCTCGGAATCTGCAATTAAGGGATACTACCTCCATTTTGCATTTAGCAGTTTTCCATTATTACAGAAAAGAATGGCAAGACTTAAAGGAAGAAAAACAATCCAAGAGTCTTAAAATGATCAGTGACCTCTTATCCAGCAGCTTTCAGCTTACGACGATGAAGAAAAAAACAACTGAACAGCATAACTTGGGAGGTACACAGGACACATCACACCACTCACAGAGAGGCTGAGTGAAGTGTCCCTAGGCAGAACACTCCAATGCTGCTGTGTCCAGCATCCCTCACACATCTCCATGGCCCCATCACATGTACAGCACAGCCACGGTCAGATACAGCCACTTCTCTCAGTAGTTCATAGTCTGAATACAGGAAGCAGGCAAAGAAAGAAGAATCAAAGGAAAACAGGTTTGGTGACTTCCTTAAGGTTGTGTTTTGTAGCAATGGCAGAGAGAAAAGAAAATCCTTCTCTCCAAAGCCCTACTTTGCTAACTTTTTGCCTTCTAAAGTGCTGCTCTTGGCAGGGTAGACCAGACAAGTCTCTCCAGCCTTCTTCCTCTGGCCAGCAGGATACTCCACTTGAAACTCTTTTCTTACTTACAAGGAGCTGATTTACATCAGCTCCCCTCTTACTGGAGACTTTTGAAACATATATGTGATTTCCAAGAGATCTTTTTTATTATTATTTATATTCCTGTTAACATCTCCTAGTCCCTATTCTTTCTCCCTTTCCTCAACATCCAACTCCCTTGGAAATCAGATGAACTGCAATTTTCATGAAAAGGAAAGCAGCAAAGAAACACATGCAAAAAATTCTGTTGAAGCAGAAGGGAAAAAAAAAGATTAAAATACAGGCAGTTGGGCATAAAAACATTTCCTGAGAAAAATCCATGCAGAACTGGACAACTCTAGGTGTTTGTACTTAGAATTCTTCAGTCCAACTGAACCACATCTTCATGGGCTCTGCTTGAAGATGTAAACAGCTCCAGCCCTGACAATGCTCTTGTGTTAAAAGCAGCAGTGGCAAAGTATGACATAAATATTCTTTGTCTCATACAGGAAAGGATTCCATTTGCTTTGGGAACTATTCAATGTTATCTACTACCCTCCAACTTGAAAGTTGCGTACAGTAAGAAAATAAAACCAAACACCATGATCACACATGAAGAATAACAAGCACAAAACAACTCACGGGTACTCTATAGGCTGAAATTTGTTTGCACAAATTATTCAGTGAGCCCTTATGAATAATGAATGCATTGTGGAAGTCACGATCAGCTTATGAATGATTTATGAACTGAAATATGGGCTGAATTTGTCAGATAACCTTATTTTCCACAAATCATTCAACCATCTCCTACATTAAATGGTACCAACTGGTTTCCAAATAGCCCTACCTGCAAAATATAATCTCTGCTTTCTGTGGCATGAGAAGAGCCTTTTAAACCAAATTTCTGGAGACCCTCTATAATATTGTCTGTCAAAGCTTTGCTCAAAAAACAAGTAATTATCCAGAAGCAATACTAATGCCATCCTATATTTTAATTACCAAAGGCTATAATGTGACAGTTTGGCACCTACCCTATCAATCCCAAGTCTGAAAAGAGAATATGGATGGAAATTACCTATCACATAATACTTTAGGAATAGCCTTTCCAATCACAGTGCCTTTAAAAGGAGTCATCATTTTTCAGCGAGTTGTCTGGGAGAGACAGAATAACTAAACCACCACAGTAAATGAATGAACATGACCGGAAATGTAAAATATTTAATTTATAAATATTTTTAAATACTTGGGAAATTAACTCCAACTTGACAGTTTATAACATGACCCCTTTTCTTGAATCTGTTGCTCTATAGCCTGTTTAATCAAGGAATCTGAAAGTAGTTTATCTGTATATATAAAATACTTCCACATGGGAAGCAGCACTGGTACACAGAATATGTCCTCCTGGGCCAGACTCAAATTCTAGCTAGCCTGTTCCCTTTGATGGCACCCAAGGTTTACAGAAACCTGTAAAAAACCTGCAGTAAGCAGCAAGATCTCCATCGTGCCCATAAACAACAGAAGGGTGAGCTGCTCCTCATGGCCCAATTCCTCCCTGGTGCCAGAGGCACACAAAGGTATTATCACTGTCCTCCTGCAGATTTCAGGCACTGCTTATCCCTGTCTCTTTCACAGAGCAGAAAGAAAACTCCTCTTAGTGCCCTCTTTTTCCAAGCCTCCCCACGGAGTCAGGAAAAAACTTGGCTGAGCTTGAATCAAGGAAAATCCTTTCAAAAAGCATTGTGAGTTGGCAAGTGATCCCTCTAACACACAGACAGCAGCGAGTTTAGCTCACCGTTACTGTCAAGTGGCACGTGGGGCTTCCTGCCTTAATTTTCTACCCTTGATTTGCTGAGTGAACCCTGGGATGCTGAGAGCCTGCTGGCCATGGCACGCGATGTCAGCAGCCACTTGGGCTGTTCCTTCACAGCCTGTCACACCTTCAAAGAGAGCAGACAGCAAACAGCTGGCGTGTGCACCAGCTTAAGGAGAAACAACTTCTCAGGTGGGATTTCATCTCCCTTGGGCTGGAACAACTCCACATGGTGGAAAACCACTAATGATCATGCAATGCTGAGTGGAGAAAGGCAACTGATTGTGCTGTATTTGTTGCTTGCTTAGGCAATTGTAAGGAAGGATTGCTGCAGCAGTGCCAAAAGACCTGGAGTGCTCGTGACCTTTTGTTTTGCTTACTGCAGTCTCTGGTGGTTTCAGCAGCATGAGGGCTCATAGCAAGCAGCAAGCACTGAGCTAGTTATTTGGAGTACAAACGAATAATGAGGAGGAGCTGAATCAGGACCCCTACATCAGCATTCTTACTCTAATAGCACCAAAATGCAACAGGCTACTCACAAATAAACCATGCAGAGATGAAAAAACAGCATTTCCATAATGATTGCTTGCAAATAAAGTTCAGGCTTGAGTTCATCCCAAATGTTACTCTGGTAAATAAAGGGAGTTGCATTAGATATGATGTTAGCCCTCACTGCTTCAGGACAAATTGTGGGTTTGGGAAAACTGGGAGAAGGTATTGATTGAAGATCCACTGGTTAAAGATCCACTGAGTAAGAGATTCCAGTTGGAATCTGTTTCTGGCTTCTCATCTGGACAATACAATTATATCAAAGTGAAAGGAAATTTAACATATACTGCAGTGCTGTGTGTTTCATTCTCTTTTTGTTTATCATTACCATCTCAAATCAACAGGTATTCTAACATGAATAAGACATGGTTACTGCAATAGGATGTGTTATTAGCATGGTCCAAATCAACAGGTATTCGAACATGAATAAGACATGGTTTCTGCAATAGGATGTGTTATTAGCATGGTTAGGAAATGGTTCACTTGCAGCAATTAGAACTGAGATGAAAGACTTCATTATAACTACAAAATTGTGAAGGTTTTTGACCACTCGAGATTTTTTCCCAGTGTGGATATATAGTGTGACCTGACCACAGACATGTCACACATTCCCGTTAAAAAGCAACAACAAAAATAAAGTATCAAAAGCATCAGCCTTGCAAGGGAGAGGATAAAGGCTAAACTGTCATAACAGTTTCCTGGTAGAAAATAGAATAGGCATAAAGGCCCTAAAAGAATAGCAACACAGCTGTTAGAAGAAGTGGAAACTCCATCTCACAAAAAGTAGTCACAGATCGTACCTAGCTGAGAAGGTGTCTCTCCTTCTCTTGCTTTGAGGTGCTCGGTAAATAAATAAATAAATAAATAAAAAGTAAATTCTGGAAACTGAGAACTCTACTCCCAAAACCTACTTGCTTTTGGCTGGAAACTAAATTTTTAATTATCTATGCAATGAAGTTCAAAAACTGCAGTGAGAGAAAACTGGCTGCTTCTAAGATCAAGCTCAATTTGCTCCTGAACGCTTCAGCAGGTTATGAGAGACATTAGTTCTAAAGAATGCACAACTGGATCTCCTGTTCCCCTTCTATGTTCAAGTGAGAGCAGGGTCTGAGTGGATGCTGTAAAAGTCTTAGCCAGCACAGGCTCAAAAACGCTCATATTAGGATGTTTTGCTCTTTCCTTTGCACACACAAAGAAGGATGAAAAGGATTGGGAAAAGTGACTTGCATCACTTTCAGCAGAAAGTATTGCAACAAGACAAATGAGGACACAGCAGTGAAAGCAAAGCAACTACAAAGGTGAGGTAATCAGAGAGTATGAATCATCTAAGGAACTTTGCCACTGTTTGTCAGACAAATTGTTCATCAAATTACTTCTGCTGGTCTTTGACTGGTTCTAATAAATACACCAAGCTTTAAAAAACACAGTGGTAAGCCAGCAAGATTAGATATATTTGTCTAGTGGTCTCATAAACACAATGAAAAAACTGAAAATTCTTTGCAAATTGAAGACACTGCTGAAGAAGCAAAGAAACAATTTTGATCAAACAACCTGAAATATGTTTTTAGTTCAAACTATAAAAAGATCAATGCTTTGACTTCACAGAGAAGCAGAGGAAAGGAGCAGGCAGTGTATTTCTTTCTCAAGCTGTCATTTCATGCTCACCCATCTGAACAAGCTCCACTCACCTTAGCTATCATCCTAAGGCTACTGCAGCCTTTTAAACCACAAGTTCTGACAGGTCAGCACCATGTGAAGACTTGCATTCCCTTTAAAATTCCAAGTTGCTTACAGCCATACAGTAAATATTCAGGCAATCCTGCTCATTCAGGCACCTCCTGGTACAACTTTAGCACCTGGGTCATATAGGTAGAAGCCTTTACATTGGGATATAATGCAAAATCAAATCTGGAAACAGCTGAATCTCAGCACCATCTGCTCATGAACACTGCTGTGCTTTGCAAAGCTGAGAGATCCCAAACTTTACAAACCGAAAGGAGATTGTTGTGTCCTGTAAGAACTTGCACTCACCAGAACTGCAATGCTCAACATACACATAAAACACAACAACCAGTTCAACTAAACTTTGCAATACAGGCAGCAACTGTCCTGCACTACTGGTATTGCCCCAAACCAATCTGCCTAGGAAATGACTACCATTAGCAAACAAGCATCTCAATTTTTTTCAGGTGTACATCTGCTCTCCTGCTTTGATCAACACAACAAAAAAATGGGAAAAATAGTCAAGTATGCAAATAAAAAAGTCATATTAACAGTCCTGGACTTAAGTGAGGAACATGGGAAAAGCATAGACAATTTCATGTTTTAAATAGAATCAACCAGGTTGGAAGAGACCTCCAAGATCATCAAGTCCAACCCTACCATGGTTACCAGACCATGGCACTAAGTGCCACATCCAATCTCAGCTTTAAAACTTCCAGGGATGGTGAATCCACCACCTCCCTGGGCAGCACATTCCAATGCCTGATCACTCTCTCTGTAAAAAATCTCTTCCTAATATCCAACCTGACCCTCCCCTGGCAGAGCTTGAGTCTGTGCCCTCTTGTCCTGCTGCTGGTTGCCTGGGAGAAGAGACCAACTCCCTTTTGGAGGAGACTTAGCCTGACTCTGTACAGCAGTAGAGGACATGGTAGAAGAAAACTCTACTTGAGCTATACATTGTCTCAGGAAATAGACAACTACAGCTAATATGTATCTATGTAAATGAACTATTAAAGTGCTCGGAATAATTACTGCCATTTCTTTAATTTAAAAAATATATAAACAGCTATATATTC
>NW_008673199.1:23783-67827 GCF_000695815.1 Acanthisitta chloris
ATAAAATCATAAAAGGCAGGATAATCCCCAGTAACTCAAAACAGAAAACATCAAGGGAAAGTTCCTTTTGCAACAGCCATTCCAAGAACTTCAGTGTCAAAGACATTCAGCTCCTTTTTTAGGCGTTACTTATCCTATCTCCATATTGCAGCATGAGGTGGAAAGTTGGTGATTACAGGCAGAAAAATTGGAAGTTGTGTATGAAAAGCTGCGTGCCAAGGAAACAGCAAGGTACACACAGCATCACGTTACTCAGAGCATCAAACACATCACTAGGGTGTGTATCCCAGTCTTTCACAAGGCACTTGATACTATGAGGTCTACAATAAATATGCAGTTCTGATGACCTTGCCATTAAAGATAAAGACTGAAAAAGCTTTTTCCTGCCCCTTATTTGCATGAAAAGGGGGGAAAAAAAGGTTGAAACTAACCAGCCTCCTTTTCTGTTTTGGTTTTTTTTTGTCATTGCATTTCATTTGCTCTCAAGCAACACCACAGAGTAATTCTGTAAAATGACAATTGTGCCTCTAGAAGTTGAAATGTGTAGTGTGAAGTAGAAAAAAAGTTGTCACACAACAGCAAAGCAAAACAAAACCTTTGCAGCAAACCCTTTCATGGCATAGCATCTCCCTATTCTCTTTCTGCAGTGAGACAGAGCACATGGGGGGTGGTGGTGCAGTCAAAATAGATCACCCAGCAACAAAGTTTTGCTCTCCTAGATTTCACTGGTGAACACACAGTTCCTTCTCTTCAGGCAGGATGTCCTTTTGACCATGTTACACATGGGAGCCAACAGTGGATCACTGGGACCCCAAAGAGAAAAGAAGCAACCACCAGAAAGCCCTTGCTGAGCCTGTGTGGCCTAAGAGACAGCAGTCCAGAGCAGCCAGCAGGTGTTGGGAGGAAAACTGGGATTTAATCCTTTGGCCACCCAATGCAGACTTCTACTGTTGGATTGTTAGCACTGGATGTTAAAAGGATGATCATCTGTGAAACAGGCCACTGTGCCTCCTGCTGTTGTTTCTGCTGCAGACTGCTGCAGAAGGTGTTTCACCAGAACTTAACCAAGACTCCTTCTGCAGCCATGAGGATCAGAGAACCATCTAGAGTGATGCTGAGGGGCTGATACTGTCTCCCTAAAACTCTGCTGTGCTTCCCTGAAGAGGCAGCTAGGAGGTGAGAAGCTACCAGCCTCTACAAAAAAAAAAAAAAAAAAAAAGGGCTTGCCAGGTAAAATTGTTCTGGGACAAGTTTTCTTGGGAAGTGACCTGTAGTTTGGCTATGCTGAAGCTTGGTAAAAGTTCCTATTTAGCTCTGTCCCAATGGACTTCAGTGAGCAGGAGGATTCATAGCCCTCAACAGGACAAGGTGCAGAGGCCAAAGACCACACTGCAAGACAACATGTCCCAACCTTCCCAGAGCAACATCTCACAGAACAGTGTGCACCTGTACACACATAATTAGTACTTAAACAGTAATGCACCTGTACACACATAATTAGTACTTCAATGCCACAGCTACTGACTGAACACCATTTCAGATCTGAGCTGACTATTAGGCTGATCAGGAGTGCTTATTCATTTACTATTGTGGTGAGTTCTTCAATTTTACAGCTGGTGTTTCACATTGGCTAAAAGTGAATCTTTATTTCCATTAAAGAAAAAGCAATGGAAGATGTTCCCGTACTGGAAACAGGGGGAGAAACCTCTGCTTCTCTGTTTACTGCCTATACTTAATTTAGCAGATACATGCCTTTAAAATCAAGAAAATGAATAGCTTAGGATGGCATAAATCTAATAGTATCTACATAATAGCCACAGTGACACAGAAATATAAACTTCCTTGTGGCCCAAACTTAGTTTGCACCCAAAATAAATTGCAGTACTTTTCTCAAAGTGCAACACAAAACCTTTTAGAAAAAGAAACATAAAATGAGTCAATGACTCACACTGGTCAACCTTACATTAACATCAGGACACATCAGTAATGGAGTCATAACACAGGAACACTGAATGCTGCTACTGTCAAAGTAAGAAAGCAAAGCAATTCTGCCTTTCACTAGAAAAAAACGTATGTTTCTATACACTTCATTTTTTCACACTTTTTGTATTAACAGTTAAAATGCATGTAATGGATGTAGATTTGGAAAATGAGAGGGAAATGAAAATAACCAACATTATGCACTCAGAAAAAAATCAACACAGGTCAGAGCTCTCGAGTCACTTCCAAACGCCCTTAAAACTGTATTTGACAACAAAATGCATTCAGCTTATTTTGCACATAGCTTAGAATTCAGGGCAGCCCACAGCTCTGCCCTTCTAAGTGTTTGGGAATGGTAAACAAATTGGCAGATAATTACATTCTGTCTCTTAGCAACCCTAAATGTCTTGCAATGAAGTTATTGGGCTTTATTTTTCTGATGTATTCTGGTAATGACATTATTTCTATGAATTTTAGACCCAGTCTGACAAATCCATTTCATACAGAACCTCCTGCATCAGTCCATCATTAAATGACAGCAAAGATCATCTAGTTAAAGTTACCATCTTGCTTATAATCTCTTGGGAAGACAATTCACAATAAACATACACTGAGGACAAACAAATGGCTAAGTAGGAAGAAGCTAGTCAAAATATTTTGGCATGAGCCTAAATAGCCTTTTCCACTGCCATAACTTCAAACAAGCAATATAGAAACCTTTGGTTTAAACACAAACATTTAGATAGAAAAACTTATGCATTAACTGAATAAATGAAATTTGAAATTTTGGAATAGAACAAGGGTTTGGGCCAGTTTCTCATGGGGAAATAAAAGCGATTGTGGCAATCTCTTTTGAAAACACAATCCCACTTGTAGGCATGAATGCACTGTAAAAAGCTGGTTCACAAAAGGGGAAATATTGCTGCCACTACTCCCCTTCTGCAGATGCAGCACAGCACAGCAGCAGCAGCAGACTGCTAGGAGCAGTTGTCAAAACCTTCAGTACATTTCAGCAGAGCAGAGAAGGCCTTTGTTCAGTGCCTTCCTAAGAAAGAAGTGATCTCTAAGTTTTCTTTCCCTCTTAATAATATCAGAGAAGGTATTAATAACAAAGTAAAGATGTTGAAAAACCAGTGCTGTCATAAAATGCAATAAAACCAGTAACCTAGAATACCTTATTCTGCCAAAAGAGTTTTTATTACACACCATCTCAGACGTCTCCTTACTCGAAGGCTGATTTTGTGTTAGAATCCTTTTACAATCACTGGCAGAGATCCATGGACACACACTCCAGAAGAGAGCACCTTTCTCGCTATGGTCCTCATAACTCAATATTCCTCTGTTTAGTGGTCAATTAAGGTACAAGTACCTCTTTAAATTAATTCCCAAAGCAGGTTATTGTTCCCTTAGCATGGATCTTCTTCAAAATGGTAACCAAACAGTAAATATTTGAAACAGAATACAAGGAACCAGCAGTGTCTCACTGAATAGTGTTAATTATCAGTATTTTCACCTTGACTGATGACTTGGGAAATAAAGATGAAAATCTGTCAGCCTGGAACTGGATGTCGAAAACAGATTTTCCTCAAGTTCAAAAGCAACACCATAAATCACAAAAAACATTAATTTCAGCATATGGACTTAAGAGTTGGTCTTTCTACAACTCTTGGCAATTTGCATCTGCATAGCAGACAGGAGCTTAAATAATTAGTAATTGCCAACAAACCCTTGAAGCTAAGACTAATGCAGTATTTCATGATGGTTTGCTGCTGTGCAGAATGGTGCTCTCCCTTTTAGTCAGGCACCTGGCTGACATTTGAGCTGGGCTCAAATGAAGTGCTTGCCACAAAAACCTCAGGTTCCAACTATATGTGAAAAAAACCAAATATACTGCTTCAATCAGGCATCTGACAGAGAAGAGGCAAACAGGATGAGAAAGCAATTCCTTTCCACTGTGTGCTGGTCTAGTAAAGCTCCTGTCCAAGTACCACAGTGAGCTCCTCCTCAAGGACAGCACCAACAGGCAGCAGAGGGGACACTGTCACCTGTCCTGAAGCAAGGGAATCAGGGCAACACTGCACTGCTGCTGTTCTCCTCTCCTTCATGGACACATTAAGGTGCAGACAGACACATTTGCTTAACACCAGCCCCATCTCCCTGCACACCATCACTCATTCCTTTGAGGCTGCAGCTCTTCAGATTTCCTAATCAAGTGTCACACATACCTACTCCTAAACAAGCAAAGTTAGGAAAAGCTTATATCAGGCTACATTTTGGTTGGTGAGGAGTCAGCAATCATCGTCATCATCATCTTCATCATCAGGTCTAAGAGGAAGTGTGTAAAGCAGCAAGGAGCAGAGGTGATTTGGGAATGCTTTGCAATCCAATGGAGTGGATCGGGGTTGGTTTTGTTGGTTTTTTTTTCTCTTCTCATTTACTCTCCTGAAATCTAGTAACATCTAGGGGGTGAGTGCAGAAAATGTGTCCAGGAAACCAGTATCTTCACTATAGTTCACTCAACTGCAAAGAGCCCCTTAATGTCTAATTAAACAACAACAACAACAAAATTAAAACCTCCACTGCTTTATCTTCATGCATAGGTTTGTTCCAAATGAAAGACAAAGAGAAGAAAAAAAACACCTGTGAGCAGAGTCTTCAATCTTCAGCCATTTTTTGACAAACTCAACACAGGATCTAAGAGGAGAGGAAGGATCTTGGGCAAGATCACGCTAGTGAAAACACCGATGCTCAAATACAGTTTCCCTTTAAAAAGCTGCCCAGGCTGGAGCAGTCACATGGCCAAATGTGTGTGTCTGGGTCTGTGTGTGCCTGCTTAATAAGCCATGAAGCTCTTTGGCTGAACTAGCGTGTGTGTCATGTGGTACAGGGGTTGCCATGGCAAGTACATATGCAGTTCTTGATCCGCTTCATCACAGACATAGCAGAATTCAGATTAACAAAGCAGGAAAATGATTTTGTAGGGGGGAAAAAAAGCTGCAGTTTGCTTTGCTTAACGGTTTGGATGTAAAGCTGAAACCATTTGAATTATGTCTTAAATGGTATTTGTGATCTACTGATTAAAAGCTTTTAATCTCAGAACAATAGCCACGTAACACAAACACTGGCAGTTCAGTCTTGAAAAGCAGTTGCATTTTGGCATAAGCTGCAATATATGAATTTCAGAATACTTTCGATTTAAATACACAGAATATTGTATTTCTGCTTCAGTCCTCTGGATACATATAATGGTAGAAAGACAAACGGGGGACGATTGTTCCAGTGAAATAACTAAAAACATGGCAAACCAACTTTAAAATTCAGTCATTGCCCTTTTTAACCTGGTAATCCACAGGCTGGCAATCAGTGCAGGAGATTTCTGTGAAAAATGTTCTTGACACTGAAGTAGAGAACATATCATCCAAGTTTTAACATCTGGTACCAAAATTAGCAGCTTGCTGTTGCAGCAGGCTAACGAAGACCTGCATCATATGGGCTGCCATTCTTAACAGTGATGGAACACAGCTGGAGCTACCTGCAACCCAAAGACACGTTTATAGAGGTGACTCAGTTCTGTCAGAAGTGTTTCACCAGACTGAGGTCAGTTCCAGCAAGGACCATTGGTCTTTCATTGTCTGGAAGAGAAAGTCCTGGAATCTATGATGCCAGGATCTAACATGAAATGCCCAAAGACCTATGACATGCCTTGGCCTTCAGTGTTTAATAAATGTACAGGGGATTTTCCTGTGTGCTAATTCTCCCAGAGAAAAGATATCCAAGTCCTGAAATAATTTCAGATACAGAACAAGGAGCCTTGAAGCAAAAAATTACAAGGAGCCTAACCATAAAGAGTGAGGGCCCAAGCCTCTGAGCAATTATATAAAAGCAGACAGACCTCAAGGTAATTGAAATTTTTAATAAAAGTCAGCCCTTTGTTTTCATGCTTGTAGAAGTGCCTGAAAAGGGATAACCTGTATTGAAAAGACAATTGATTCTCTCAGTGTTTCCTTCCAGCAAGAAAACCAAATAAAAATTCAATTTTACTTAAAGCCAAATAGATTCCCCCCACACCTACACTGGCTCCCTAACTCTCCCCATTACTACCATGGAGCTGCTCTTGAAACCTGCAGCACCATTCACACCTGTAATTGCTGCCAGCTCAGGGCATCTGGAATTGCAGAGCACTCTCAGCATATAAAGATCAAGAAATTGTCTTTGTTCCTTCCTCTTATTAGAAAATACTCTGTTGGGGCTTCATGGGTTAATTTCAGGTCCTTCTCTTTTTTAACCTGATGCTTCTTACTCCACTTAAATTCTTCATATCCCCATACACTTCTCACTTCCATTGTGTACCATAGTTTTTTCTCCAATAGCAATAAAAGGGAAAATCTCCATTGCAAATCACTTGCTGATTTAAAGGAATCAGAACACTAAAACACAAAGTGATGCTCCAGGATTTCCTCTCCATTAGAGGGGGCAGCATTTAGCATTGATTGCTATTATTTTTAATCAGATGTCCATAAAACTGAAGACCTAAATCACTACTGATCCAATCAAGATGCTTCTCCCATAACAAAATTGTGTAACAGATTATATGGTTTTTTACTGAAACTACCTTGAATCTCTCTGCCTGTGGAAGATGAATATCAGAGTCTAACTACTAAAATACCGGATGCAGTCCCAAGATGCAAATAACTGATTTTGTTGTGCTACTCAGTTTTGTTTATGACAAAATTGTTGACATCTTTCTCAAGTTCATCTCATTACCAAAAATTAGAAAAATGAGCTCACTGGTCAGAGCTCCTACTAATCTGATTTTGGTGTTAGCAGACTAATATTTTAATTAGACCCTCTTTGTTTACGTATTCAGACATGCACATTGTGGAGGGCTGCAGGATTGTCTCATGTCAGAGTTACAAAGCTGAGTGTAAAGTAACTCCTCACATTCCCCAATACCTCTCGTTCAGCCCTGAGCTTTCTGCAGACAGCAGAAATTTGTTCCTCTGTAGCTGCATGCAGAAAAGCAAAACAAACTTTGTGTTTAATTATGGAAGATTATTCTCTAGATGGGTTGCATTTTCAAACCACCTCTTTTTGCAATACTAAAGGACTCAGCAGTTTCCTTTTGTCTTTAAAGATTCAATTAAAAGTATGTTGCAGAAATTAAATTACAGCATGAAATTAGCTAAGGGTATGAAATATGGCATTTGCCCTGGCATTCAGGGAAAGGCTCTACAAAGCAATTCACTTAATGGCTCCAACATGTGATCTCAGCTTAATAACTAAAGTGCCCTCAGCTTGCAGAGGATCTACTAGTGAGATACGCCTTGTATAATCCACCAAAACAAGAATGGATTAAACCCAGGTAAATCTTATGAATTTATGGAAAACCCTGCAGTTACTCTCATTTTTGATCTTTTAAAATGTTATAATTTCGTGGAGTGGTGTGCTTGTTGGCACGCATATTTCTGTGGGGTTTAGCTAGCTGTGGCCTTCTCAATCTTGACACATTCCAGAAGCATCTGCCGGAGTCTGTTGGAAGTGTTTGTTCCTCCCTAGCTTTCAGAGAGTAGTAATTCTGGATGTAATTCATCACAACCACTGGGGATACACTGCAGTTTATTCTTTGCTGTGCTAATAAAGGAAATGAGCAGTCCCCTAACTCTTCAGCTGTCCCTTTAGTCACCTGTTGGGTACAATTTCAGCTCATGCTGTGAGCTGTCTTTGTGCTGTGTGCACTGGGTTAGTGTTTCAGAGGAATCTCATTTCCATTTGGGGTCCTTGGGTACTGTGCAATAAAAAGTGAAATAAAAATACAATTCCACTTGTGACTGCCTTCTGTGGGACCCAAGCAGCTCCCTTTGCTCATCCACAGGCTCCCAGCAGCTCTCAGGGGGAGCTGCAGTGTCCTCCCCCAGATCAGTGGGAATCTCCCAAGGGCTGAGCAGTGCCCACCCACACCAGCTCCACCACATCTGCTCAGGACATAACTGCTGGCTCTGCACTGCTGGTGAAGACCCTGTGCTGAGGACACACTCCACACAATGGGATTTTTTTTTTTTGCTTGTTTTCGTGGGGGTTTTCTGCATATATACAAGTTGCCCAGGGACGTGGTGGCTGCCCTGACTCTGGTGGTGTTCAAGGCCAGCCTGGATGAAGCCTTGAGCAATCTGACCTAGTGATGTGTCCCTGCCCAGGGCAGGGGTTGGGACTGGATGATCTGTAACGTCCATTCCAACCCTTAAATTCTATGATTCTATATTGTTTTACTACATTTTTAACCTGACTTCACTTAGGATTACAAGTCCAATTAGAATGGAAAACCAGATGGAAAAATAAAAGGAGTCTCAAATTCACTATAAAACCTACAGCTAGTAATGTCTCTGCAATCCATTTCTTCTCTAATCTCTCCTTACTCCTATTTTAATCCAAACGCATAAACATCTAATCACTGCACCCGCACACTCCTCTTTTCATACAAATTTTAGCCACGGATCTAGCACAGCTCAACAACAAGATGCCCTTCACCAGATGCTTCTGTTGCAGCAGTAGTGTGACATTCTTTGTTTTCAGGGACATACCCAAGAGCAGACTCTCCACTTTAGGCTAAGAAAATAAACATCCCAATTAAATTATTCAGCATCACACTATGTTTTCCTGTGGAGGAACAGAAAAAAAATAAATAAATAGAAACATGCATAGCCTGTCAGAAGGGTGCTGAGGAGGAGAACATGCAAAGGGCACAAGCGCCTGCCAGCTGGATGGGGCTTAAAGCAATCTCTATTAATATTAAACACAGCCAAATACAGCTGTGATTTATGACCCTGAAAAGAGCAATGTTTTGCTCAAAGCAAGTGTTTGTTTTTCTTCAACTTTATGAAGAGGTATTGTTAAATGATCAATTTTCCTGAAGGTACAGAAAGATTCACTCTTTATTATTTTCATACTAGCACAGAGCATCAGTTCTGCTGGGTTCTCAGACTGGTGCTGTGTGTTCCCAGTGTTTATTAGAGAGAGTTTTGACAAAATTTCCAAAGTGCATGTGAACATGCACATGTGCGTGTCTAGGACTGTGACTAGCTGCAATTTTGCTACCCATGGGTCACAAGACTTCTTTCTGCATGTTTTCTGTACAAGTATTTGTCCTTCAGGTTCTAACATGAATTCTTAATTCAGGTCACAGGCAATTGCAAAGTTACTCAGGTGTCAGTAAACTTCAGCATGGAGAATTATTTGGTTACTGGAAACCTCGAACTAGAACAGATCAATGCTTTTAATTTGCATATGAATTGTGCTGTATTATTGAATGTATTTCTCCATTAGTGCAGTCCATCCTAGATCAGTTATGAAGACTTGATCTGGTTGTGCTTGAAAATAGTTTTCCTTTTTTTTTTTTTTACCTAGTCTTCGTAATGACAGTTTTTATTCAATGCTGTTCTATGCAATTTCATAATATAGTTGAAGACATTTTCCAAACAAGTGCAAACCTTTGACTAGGAGTAGCAGCACCACCAGAACTCAACAGGATTGTGCAAAATATCAACTTCCCCACAGTTCTTTAGTCATCTCTCTTGCTGAGAGGCTTTTGGGTTACAGGCAATGCTGGATAATTTTAACTACGAGGTTGAAGTTAGAGTCACACATCCTATAGTTAAAGAGTAATCAAGAGATAGTGAGAAAAACCCCTAGAAATAAATGGGAACAAGTGACTACAAACTGGACGCTAAGATCCACACACCCCCAGCATCTTTCAGCAACAGTGTGCCAAGCACTGTCTCCTGGAGGTAAAACAAACCTCCTCCAGGATGACTCAGAGTGCTGAGGAGGCACCAGCCTCAGGTTGTATGGGAACACACGCCCAAATGGAACTGGAGCAAGGCCAGCTCACTCCTTTGTACAGGTGGTCAGACAGCCTGCACACCCTGACAACGTGGAGCCACTTCAACTGGACTTCAACAAGAGGAAAAGGGGTATGCAAACCCTTTAGAAGTCTTCTGGGCTCCCTATGACCCCACATTTCTAATTATACTTTTAAATATAGCAAATGAATCCTTAGCAAAAATGCACCCACCTACACAGTGGGTCAGTATATGTCCGAGCAATCCATGGAACAATAAGGGGAAGAGATCATGTAACTTCCCCAAACAGGAGTAAAAGTTGTAGTTAGAAGCCATAAAATCAGGGAAGGGTTATTGAAAAGAACATCAAGATTTAGGTAGCAAACTGATAATGATTTCTGCTTTATTTCTTTGGGATTACAAAGCTGGCTAGCAGCCTCTATGGTAAATTTTAAATGACATTACTCTCGTGACAACCCTAAAATAAAACTTCTCAGAATAACAGCAACACAGTGTAGTTTGCATTGTGTCTGTTGTTTATTTTGTGTAGCAATAATACAGGCAGCCATATGGATATAAGCATTTGGAAGGGAGGATTTGTTGGCTGGATCATCACATCTGTTTACTTATAAATGCAACAAAAAACCCCATTTGGAGGTCACTAAGTGCACAACGTTTTACCTTGGGTGAAAAAAAATCTATCAATGCCACTCTTTCTTCATCAGCCCAACTTCAAAAGAGACCCTATGATATTTTCATGAGAAAAAGGGTTTGAAATCATAATAAAATTAGTCTCTAGCACACCTCATCAGTTACTTCCACCATAACAGTGGTATCAGAGCAATAACTTAATCTAGGATGAAATGAGCATGCAACATGGCCAGGAGGAAGATAAAGAAAACAACCAGTGCCACAGTTAAGCTTCCTCATAACACACAGCCTTTCATTAAAGGGGCACATACCACTGATCTCGTATCCAAAAATCACATTCACTAAATGAACTCAGATTTGAAGTAAAAATCAAGACAAACAAACAAACAAAAACCTAAAAAATAAACAACACTCCCACACCAACACACCAAACCAATAGGCTAACAAACTTGCAATTTATAACATCTCAATTATATGTTTTCAGGTATTTCAACCAAGGTTCTCACCATGACCCAAAATATTTATGATACTTCCTTCACCTTTTTATTGAGGTCGGGCTGTGAGCATGTTGTAATCTAGCAAGCATAAGTATTCCTGCAAATTTAGATTTGTGTAGTTTGCTACATAGAATTTCATCTACAGACAAATGTTCAGAAAAAACAAAGAAGTAGTACTTTAAGCTTTCTTTCACCTCAAGTATTGCTCTGATTTCAAGACATTATTTTCAACATTAACTTCATAATGAAATTATTTTACTTAGGTTATTTTTTATTCTGGTAGAAATTTTTTGGTAGAAACACTTCAGCCTGTCCATATAGACGAATATTACACACACTTTCTCAGCTGAGCAGAGCTTATGGCAGTGAATAATCCCATGCATAGAAATATTTTTATATTTGCTTGCTGTCACCCACGCTTGATAACACTTAGCTTTTAGCTGAAGGACACATAACTTACATCTTGTTCATGAAGGAACCTAAGGACAGGAACTACAGAAAACTACAGACAGATAATACCTGATTCAATTACTTCCAAGACTTTAAAAATAAAAAATGAAAAAGCAAGAGAAAAACATGATCTTACTTTTGCTGATGGGTTAGTCTTCAACACTTGATTTGCCAAAGAAAAGGGAGGTTAGGATGACAGCTGTTCATTACAATTCCTTCTTTGCTACAAGGGCTTAGCTCTGCCACTGGCTGGCTGGCCCATTTCTGCTAGCTTTAGCACAGAATAGTGCTCCTAAAAGCTCCTCCTCTTGACAGCATCTGTCTGGATCCTTCCCTCAACAAGCAGAGGCAAGGCTTTCCACAGAGCCATTTAGGTGCTGGGAATGAGGGAAACCATTAGAAGTAAATATTTTGATGACTAAGCCCATGATTTGGCAGGTAGCAATTCATGCCCACAAACACCACCAGCTTTCCACTCGAGCAGTCACACCTTCACAGAGTTACAAATCAAAATGACAACTTTCCTGACAGAAACAATAGCTTGAAAGATGCCTAAAAAAACACGAGCCAGAACTTTGAAAGCATACATCTCTTAAAAGTGTGTCTATGATTAATATGACATGTCTGAGCCTTCAAAGGAGGAGAGTCCATCATTTGTTTCTTCCCACAATTTTGTATTTTTTAAAAATCGTCGGTGAAGTATCCACATGAAACAATGTATGATTAAGTAGCTAAATATATGATTTTCCATTATGGATGAATCAGAAAACAACAGCTCATTCTAACAGATGCCCTAAATAAACTCCAAAGACTCACCTTTTTCCTGGCACCCACTATAGCTGAGGCAGATCTACCTTCTGTTCCCAGAAATGCTGCCTACGGCAGATATTGGATCATGGCAAATGTACATCTCACAGTGCTGCAACTTTATTGGCAGTGAAAACGATACTGCTCCATAACTTTATTTGCAATTTATAAGCTCTGTGGGCAATATGCCAGTATGTTCTCTTGGTCTGGACACAGCTGCCTGCATAGACAATGATCATGTAATGAGACCAGACGAATAAAAGATGGAAGAAAAAAGGGCCAAACATTAGGCCCTATATATATATTTGTTGTGGCTTACTCTCAGCTAGTAATCAGCACATTAACCTTATTTTCTCCACATGATCGCTAAGTACCATACTGAAATTAGGTCAGAAATTCAGATCAGATCAGCTGACTCAGCCCAGCAAGATCAGACAAAGACTAGTTGCTTTTTTTTTCTTTCCAATCCAATGCACTGTGTTTATCTCCCGTGATGTACAATAGATCCATACATTTTTCCCCACAATTAACCTATTAGAACCACACATGATGAGACAACAGTCGTGCTAAAGGCTACTGAAGAAGCATGACACAATGAATCTTTAGGAAGGCAAAATGTACGATCAAACAGCTTTTTTGTTTGTTTGGGGGTTTTCAGGTCATTTTTCAGATCTGGTTTCCAAACTACTCAGACTAATGCATTTCAATGAACTGAAGTCATTCAGCATAGTTATGAGATGATTTAGGTAAATAACAGCTGCTTCCAAATACTGTTTTATGTGAATGCCACTACTTTGTCAGATATTACTCATTATTATGTTGTTAATATACAGGATCCTTCTTCGAAGAGGCATCATGTGAACACTAATATTGAACAGCCTCTAAAACAATAATTGGACTATCAGGTAATTTTCAGTATGTGCCACAGAATTATAGCTTCTTTATTTTGATTCCCAGAGGCAGAATGTTTGTGGGAGCCCCTTCTCCTGCTCAGAAATGTACCTGCAGTTAATCGCAGGGGATGACTTCCTTGTTGCTAAGGAGATTGTTTTCAGCTGTTGGTAGTCTCCAGGCTGGCAGCACTGTTATCACTGCACATGTGCACCACTTGCTATCTAGGCCACGCTATCAGGAATTAGGGATAATATAAATACCCACCGAGATAAGGTAAAGACATAAGGAATATAGCACAGAACAAAGAAGAAATCAATAATCCTCCTTTACTTTTCCCAACTGATGTGTTTCAATAGGCAACATGGTCTTGGATGAATCTCTGGAGGTTACTACAGGGAGCAGACTCAATTGCAATCAGCCTAAGTGACTGGTTCCTTTAGACAAATCAGATATTCTCCCTTGGTTTGCCATTGCTTTTAACTTTTTAACCTAGGGTTGATCACTAATAATCTTGTTTTCCATTTCCAAGTTTACATTGGAAAAAGACAGAAAAAGACTTGAAGACAGAGTTTTCCAAGGTTTCCTAAGGTGTTTTTCCTACCTTTTTTCCTTCAGACAGATGTTGTATACCCTCTCAATGTTATTGAGATAAACAAAGTGGGAAGGCTTCAGAGGGGAAAACTGCAACTATGGTTTCCCACAGAAGAGAACTATATTCAGGAAATGCTGATGCCTCCAGTCCACATACAGACACATGCTGCTCCTCTAATAATCCCCCTGCGCTGCTGGTCATGTTCCTTCTGCCTTCTGACTCTGTAACTGAGGATCAGAACTCTGTTTTCAGTGATCTCTGTTTAGTGTGAGCAACAATTCCATGGTTTGGCTCAGCCTTAAATCATCTGCACTTACTCAGATCTCTTTATCTAATCACTTCTCGAGGATCAATAAACAAAACCACACAAATCAACCACAATGTAGGAAATACTGTTTCCACCATTCAGATTAGGTTGGCCAGAGAACTATAAAGAGCCAGGTAGATACAACAACTTACTCTCTCATGTCCCAGGAAACTTATTCATAACAAAACCTTTCTGGCACTTACTAACCTTTATGGTCATGCATACAAAAGTGCATGTGCACAGGTTAGACAAAGTGCAGCTTAAATAACTGTCAACCCTGAAGACTACATTCTGTATACATCTGTAAACATTGACCCTTTAACATGACTTATTTTCCAGGCAATTGTAAATTAATGAAGCAGTGAAGTTTTGATAAATTCAAAATATTTTCAAATTTGATTTTTAAAATTTTTCCTCAGAGAGCAACAGCCAGAAATGTAGGATGAGAAAGTGCTCTTCATCTCACCACTTTACAATAAACAGCAAGCTACTGATGAACTTTTGTATTCACAGGTAAGACAGATTCAAATCTTTCTCCTGCTTTACATAACTAGAACTTGACTTTCCTCTCCTTCATATTAACAAATATTTTGAGTTGGGGCTCAAATTCCTCTCCTCTTGGAAATTTTGTAGTTTATGTAGCTATTCAATAATTGAATGGAGATGAACACTAAACAAAGATGGCAACAATGAAACTTAATGTGTATGCAGCATTAAAAAAAAAACCCAAACAAACCTGCAAAGGAAAAACATTATCTTTACAAAGTCATGCATAGTTTAGCTGCTGCTACCAGTGGCCTATGCCTCTGACCCCTCAATAGTTTGAATTCCCCTAAAAATTACCCAAACGTTGAGCTGACAACAGTCCAGAAGGTACCAAAATACACATTGCATGAGCTCTCATTATTCACCTTAACTTCACATTCTTCTTATCACTCCAAGTAAATTACTGACAATCCAAAAAGATCTGCTTCCTAGAACATAAAGCAGCCATATTTTTGCTTTATATTCCTTCTTCTTGGTCCTCTGTCAAACTGTATGTGCTGCTCTTTTTCCTTTAATATTCCATCAAAACGCTCAGACTACCGAGGCGTTGCTGGAACATTCACAGCACAGCATGTCTGTTATACCTGGATGTACAGTACCCAAGACATAGCATAAAATTTAATCACTTAAACTGAAATACAGAAGATTCATGCTGGGGGAAAAAAATTCAAAGGTCCTCCTATCAGTTTGTGCTCAAGCCATCCATTTCCATATAAAAGTTTAGCATTTGGATGGATGATTTACCTGTGTTATACAATTTTCAGCTCACCTCAAGAAAATATAATTTTTTATATGCAAATGTGCATGTAATAAATATTTATATCTATATTCCATTCAACCTTCTTTTCCTCTCCAAGAGGCTGCAGAGATTTCACTGATATCCACTGACACAAGAGGCCAGGTCATGTGAGTGCTCCTCTCATTAACTGTCAATTAAAACCAATGGAATCATTCAAGAAAAGCCATGACAGGGATCTGCCCATTAGGGGCTTGAACCATTTTCCTTTAAATGAGTGCAATATTGTTACTGACTGCAGAGCATGCAGAATGCCAAGGAAATCATAAATTATAGACACTTTTTTTTAAAAAAACCTCAGACAACAGTTAGAAATCTCTGGAAATTTACCAGATTTAAAACATCAACTCAAGGAGAGTCTATTTTAGCCTATGAGGCTGTTCCTGTCTTGCTCACATACAAATATATCTTTGCACAAAGTACAAACTATCCATCTAAAAACACTGAGAGGATGAGAAACTGTTTTTCTCTAGCTCCACATCTCCTGCTCCAAACATGCAATCTTTTACAAATCACACCTGCTGAAGATTCCACACATGCTCGAACTGGATATAATTGGATGGGAACACTCTCTTCCATTGCAGGAGACAGAACCATTCACTATCTACACAATGGAAAACATATGCAATTAGAAGCCTGAGATGGCCCAATGGTCTGTACTGCTCTTACCAGCAAGCTGCTTAGAAATCACCTGGTCTACACACATTTAGCATGTCTGAGCCCTCACTGTTCATTCACTCTGCCAGACCACTCATCTTTTGATCAGAATATTTACCGTTTTATTGCTTCTTCTTGTTTTCGGCGTTTTTCACTCTTTTCTTTCAAGTAAGCCAGGTTTGTTTCATTCCTCATGCGATCATTCTCTCGAGCAATGTCTGATGCATTCTGTATAACCAAGCCATCATAGGCCTTCATCCCCATATCTTCAATATACTGGAGAAAAGCGCCCAAAGTGACCTCCTCCTGATTAGAACTCATCATCTTGCAGGAGATAATGAACAAAGGAAAGCAACGTTTCCTGCAGGTTGAAAAACACATAATACCTTAATCAGTAGGAAAACAGCTTATGGTTTATGACAGTGAGTTTGTGTCAGTTGTAATTAACATCTCTGTAAGAGACAATTTTTTAGACTTTCTCCTGTTTCAGGGACGATAAACAAAGCAATTCAGAACACAGAATAACATTTCTTGAGATAAAAGAAGACAAAACCAAGAGCATCTTCCAGGCAATGCAGAGCCATCCAATTAGATACTGCTCATATCCCAAAAAGGTTTCCTCCCACCCCTTCCCTTTGTCAGTTGCATTGACACTGATATCTCTGAGTCTCAGTTTGAATTGTACTGAGAAATATTCCATCACAGGACAACAGTTTTGATAAGGCTGCACACCAGAGCAGATTACTAGTCAAAATTCTTTTTCTGCAGGATAATTCCTAAGTTCAGGTAACAAATATTGTTCCATTTTTTGAAACAAAAACCCTCAAAATTTTCTTCAGGTTCAAAATCTAAAAGGAAATATTGTGAAGTAGTTTCCTGTATTTCTTAGTCATGTAGGTATGAGCTCATAAGCCCTGGTCATCTGCTGCCCAACATTTTGTTAACTTAAAGCTCCAGGAATGGACAAGAAATCCCAGCTGAGCTAGGACCTTCAGAACTGCAAGGCCCTTGAAATCTCCAAAGTTCCATATTTCTTCCACAGGTATGAGAGATACTTGGGTTCACCTGACCTTCAGCTAAGCAGCATGGAGCACAAGCACACTTAGATCCCTAGGTTGCTCCTGGCTCCATGACATGCAGCCTAAAAGCTCTCAGAAAGGCCCCAAAGGTTTTCCACTCATCAACAGACATCCTGGGAGTTGTGAGAACTCTGGTGTATAGACACATCAGTGAATACTACAGGAGACTAAAGGCAAGGTTAATTTTACATATAAAGTCTCTACAGCTGAATTAACTACTTATTAAACGAGTGAAATAGAACTTGAATAAAACAGAACTGTGCCATCTTACTTTAAATACTGATTAGTGTAAGGTCCAGAGACATTACAGTCTTGAGCTGCACTAGCCTCACACAACCCTGTGAGGGGTACTCAGCTTACAGCCGAGGAGTCAATGCAGGAGCAGCTGAGTGACCTGCTGGCAGACCTGGCAGCTGAACTCAGCTCTCTAAGGCATGTTTGCTTATTCACTACTACACCATTCCTCCCTTCCCTGAAGAAGGATGCTATGACTTCTCGGAATCAGCCCAAGAACCATGCCAGCACTACCACTAGAAGTGATCTGCTTGAATACACAATGAGAATCCCGTCTGCACACAGATTTTAGGGGTAGGCTCTCTGTGTAATCGTAACAAAAATCTTTCCCCCATTTCCTAATATAATGCCATATTTCTAATCTTTATTACACAGTTGGACAAGCAAAATTACGATCTGTGCAGACACTGATTCTAAAAAAATAATAAATTAAAAATTAAATGCTCTTAAGGATTCTAGCAATTCACTCTGGATTCAGGCACAACCCTGGCCATAAGAACAGAATGCTTTTATGTCCATGGATCTACATCTACAAGGGATGAAAAGAGTAGAGAAATATTTTTCCAGCCTTTTATTTTTCCCCCCATTTTTGATCACTTGAAGTGACAATGGCAACAAACAGCTGGTTTCCAGCAGTTAATACTTTAAAAGCACAGCAATAATTTTCCCTTGTTCTCCATGTCTCTGTATCAAAATCATTTCTGTACAATGGTAACGTGACTGTTAAAATAATGAAGGTTCAGAGGATGCAAAGGGTCTGCTCCTATTACCTCTGCTGCCTCCCAAGACAACCTTAGCTATCAACTAAGCTTGAACATGAGCATAAGGCTGATGTTCAAGGTCAGTAAAGTGATCTTTCAGCATTTTCAGGCATGGGTATAAGCATCTCCTACTGATCCCTTCAGGGTAAAACCAGTGAAGGAAGTCTTAGTGCAGCCCAATGTGCATGCATGCCATTTCACACAGCTTTGACTGTGGAAGTGGCTAGAACTCCACTGGGTTGGAATATGCATTCAGCCAGTCTATATAGTCACCACAAGTGGCACATTGTCTGCAAAGGAGTGAATTGGAAAGATAACAATGAACTAAACAGAATATCAATGTTACCAATGCTTCAGCAGACATCATTTTAGACCAGCTCCTAACCTTGCTGATTAAAAAAAAGCAAGTTCAGATACCAAATCCCCTCGCTGAGTGTCTCTGCTTACAGCATGAAACCTACCTGACTAAAACCAATGCTAACTGGATAGACAGCTCTACCTCCACTATTGCTGAACTCTTCAAATGGTATCTGCTTTTTCAGGGTTGAAGTCCAGGCCATTTCCTCAGCAGGTGGCTATTTTAATGTATTTTCCATTTGGGACTTCTAGTAAAGCCTAGTTTCTGAATATGTCAATTTAAATTCAAATAAACCTGTACAATAGGGAAACCTCACCCCACTGACCTTTAATGGCAGTATTGCCATTGTTTTCTCCAGTGACCAGACTTTGCTCCTGAAATATAGTAGGAAATTTTATACTGAAGATGACTTCAACAGGATTCCAATAAATTCAGTTCTGATCTATTTTTCCCTAAGACATAGAACTTGGTCTGCTTCATATTCTCTTTCATGACATGAATACCTTTTTTCCCCACCTCATGATTTTCCTTTCTTTTTGGAGGTCAAAAATGAGCTGACACTTAAGGATATGCTGAATCTCTATTTAATATGATGCTGGTTTTTCATGCAAGAGGATAAAGTCATTCCAATTGCAAAAAGTCTGAAATAAAAAAGTCTTTATTCTGCCACGTGCACTGACAAGATACTTTCTATGCTGGTTTATCATTGATGTTTTCCATTATTAAACTCACACAGAATGACAAAAACTTAGACACTATTTAATAAACAGATCAAGATATATTCTTTATCCTAAAGGGGGTCTGATCCTGCAACAGTACTGAGCAACTGTAGCTGCTGAACTCCTCTTGTGACTGTTAATGCTTGTGTGACATCAAATTCAGGTTGGGCTACTCCTGAAGTGGGGACACAGATATTTCAAAACCTTGAATCTGCTCTTACAGCACTATCTCTGGAAAGACTCTGCAAGCAGCAAGCATTTTCTGGATCAAACCCCATGTATCTCCTGCATGCATGGTATTTTACAGCCTCACTGCATCTACTAACAGTGGACAGTTGTGCTTGATACACTTCAACAGGGTTAAAAATGCAAAGAGCTGGTGCAAAAAGCTTAACTAATTGCCATAAACATTTTTACAGTATTAGTATTCCTTGTGTGGAACACTAGGACCAATTTTATTTACAGGTATTAATGCCACTTGAGAGATACTATGTTACCTTAATAAATGTGCTTTATAACTGCACTAGGATGCAAACAATACCTGTAGCCCATGGAGTCCTATGCGTTGGCTGCCTGTCACCCTCGCTGGAAAATGGGCAGACAGCACTGCTGAACTTTTGATCAGAGGTTCTGCTGATTGGTAAACTCGGGCAGTGAGCAATTCCTAACCATCTGCCAGGGCAGATACAAGTACAAACAATTGTTCTGTTTAAACACAATTATATTCGATTAAAACTATGCAAATTATTAAATAAATAATGTAAGCTGTAGGTGAGGTACCATTCTGGTACCCCAACAGGCACACTGTGGCCAGGTATTGTGTTAGCCAGTAATGAGGAGTGTCAGAGTCACCTGTGTATGTGCAATCAAATTGCTGAGAGTTCATTTTGTGCCCTGAAATCAAGCAGCTCCAAAAAATTGTAGCTGGAAATTTCTCCATTTGGGAAATTCTTAAGACACTCCTTTCTTTCCCCCTCACCATTGTGAAGGAACAAAAGGAGAGAGCAGAGCAGAGGAAAAGCCCTGGAATTCAGCTACTGAAACCAACATACTGAGAAGTCAACAAAATTTGTGTAGAGGAACTTTGTTCTGAGTGTTCATTGAACATGAACATCTTTGGAAATTGACCTGAGGACAAGGACACAAAGGAAGAGTTCTCCATGGTGTTCGCTTTGCATCTTAAAGGTCAAACTAACACTATGTGAGACCTCACTGAGAAAATAATACAATCACACACCACCAAGCTCACTGACACCTGCCCCTCTGGGTACCCCCAAGTCAGAGGGACACTGGCAAGGAGCACAGAGCAGCTCACACTGGCACGGCCTGTGCGTTCAGCTGTCAGCATGGGAGGAGTAAAGAAAGATTTTTTTTTCCTTTCCTGCCAGTGCATCTGGTTTACTGGCAAGGGCAAGCAGTCCCCTTGCTGGTTTGCCTAGGCATATTTACATAACTAAATTCAAGATCTTTGTATTGATTCATACACAATTTCTACAGGAGCATAATACATTGTGTTTCACAAGACTGCTGCATATCTTACTTCTAATTTAACTATTTGCTCTGATGCAAATGTATGGCATTCTTGGTCAAACCCCAAACCACCTCCTTTTCATATGATCTGTGTGCAAAAACATTGATTTCAAAATACGAGGAGTAATCAACCCAGTATCACAGTATCCAAGCAGTGCTGCACGTGAAGATTCAGACATGCCATTCTCCCTGTCATTCACATGAGGATCCCCAAAATATCAGTTGCTTTTCAGCTGGCTTGACAGCCATAAGCTGCAGCTGTGCTGCATTGAAAATTGGCAATGCTGACACTAAACTGAAGGAGCTTTTTGAAGTAATGACAAAGGCACTGATTGCCTTCTTCCAAACCAAAGAGTTGGGCTTTTTTTAAAAATTTTAACATAAGAGAACAGAGCCTGGAAAGACAAGTATGGGATTGCCCAAAGTTGTGAGTCCAATCCCTAAATTATAAAGGCCTACTACACACCTCTTCAATCCTGCCTGTTTCCCTTCTAGAAACTGCCTCCTCTCTTTGAGGACACATCTGCTTCCACATTACTTGTCAATTCTCTGCACTAAATTCAGTATATCAGAAGGATTCTACACAAATCAAGGATGCTAATCAGCTATCCAACCCTCAAGTCTGAGCTGTTGCATTCTAGTTGCTTGCAAGGCAGTAAGAGCACAGTAGACAGACCAGCCATATCCAATTTTCACAAACTGCTGACCACAGCAGCACTAATAAGGGCCTAGTGGTACAGGGTGTAAAAAAAAAAATACTTTCAGTGCAATCAAGAAAAATTTAGTGATGGAAAAATATTCTAGAGACTACTTTGCAGAACTCTGTCTCTTTTCATAACTGTGCCTTATGCCAAGTGAGAATTGAAATACCAAAGCAATTGAATGTGATAAGACAATTGCTAAGACCTGATTTTTGGAGTTTCATTCCCTGCTCCTTCTTCACAATGAGATGGCATTACTGTGTTTACACACAGTGATGCATTAAATTCTAATGTCAAAGAGGAAACATCTCCTGAAATCAGCTGCAAGTTTCCTAATATATATCATTTGACAAGTATACATGCAGATATCGAAAGATACACTTTCATCAAAGAAACACTAGTCTCATCTGTAACTACAAAATCTACTTTATATTTTGACTGGGGTTACAGATTATATACCTGGTCTCATCATATTGCACAGCATGAGCTCTAGCACCTGGGTGAAATCACTGAAGCTAAGTAGTGCTGAGCCACTCACTTAAAGAGGTTAAAAGTGTCTCCTTCAGTAGGCTGAGAAAGCTACTGCACAGGTTTAAAGAAATAGTCAATTTCTTAGATGTCCCATGCTTTATAGGGGAAAGTTACATTCCCTATAATTTTAAGAACTAAAAAAATACCCTGAGCCTTGAATTTTGGCTCCCTTGCAGGTGCCTTTTGGAAAGGAAAAAGGTCTTTGCTAACAATGACTCCTCTGACTCCAGAATGTAAAGAGCTGTTGTTTACTTTGCTATACAGCAACACTTTGATCCCCTGAGGAAAATAAGGCTTCCTCCTAACCACAGGGATGTTGGACGATTACAAACCTAGATTCAGAATGGCCAGCACTTAAGTGCAATTATGACATTTTATGATCCCAGAATTATGCAGAAGACTTATAAACAACAGCAAGATATAAAACCACACAACACGCTCATATACACACACATTCTGTATGCACACAGGAGTGCATTTGGACTCAGAAGAAATGTTGAGCTTCTTGCTGAGGGACTTATATTTTTCCCCCTCCTTAAGAAAATGAAATGGAGATTTCACTACCACCAGCAGCATGTTAAGATGCTTTAAAATATTAATGGTGCAGCAGGTCTGATAAGTAACTGTCATTGAAGCTAGAAATTATTTCAATTAATTCATCAGAAAGTAGAAAAGAATGGCTTTAATTATTTAGCACTGCTTTTTAGAAACACAAAAAAAATAATCAGCTGCCAGACAGCTATTGCAAGCACAATCAACATGTGAAGTACACAAAAACAGTCAAATAGACTTCAGCTTTTAGTTTAGCAATGGCTTGATTAATACCTTCTAAAAATACATGCAACCTCATCAATGTGCATTCTGACTACTCATTATTTCATTCTGTAAGATTATTTTCTCATTCTAATCAGCACCATATTTTATTAGCATGCTCATATGATGTATTAAAATATGTACGTACCAAAATTTAAGTCCACGGGGACCACTAAGTGCAATAATCAAAGGTGACTTTTGCCTGTAAAAGCCCTTTCCTGTGGTTTTCTCAGTGCAGTCGGAAGGGATATTTCAGCACCATAAGAAACAGATTTTTTTCAGTTAGGCTCAGTTTTTTCTTCAGTTAAAGTGCATTAAATCTTGTTGGCAGAATTGCCCAGATTGTAGAATTCGACATCACTATAAGTCAATGTGTTATGTTACAGGTCTTCTTAACATTAAAATGGTATGGAAAGTTTGGCTTTTAAAAAAGAAAAATGCAGTGGAAAGAAAACACGGGTGCTTGCTTCTTTAAATCCACATTCAGAGAAGAGAGGGCACAGATAATGGGAGGGTACAAACAACACCCTGCTTTGAGGTCCAGCAGAGAAGAAACTGGATGGTTTTTACCCACTTCACAACGCAGACGATAACAGCACCATCATATGCACTAACACACAGATTTCTAAGGTGCCTCATTTGAACATGTTCTGTGGAGACAAAAAGAAAGGAATGGCAGGAACAGAAAGCATCCTATCCAAATGGCTTCTTGCAGCAGGAAAGACGTTCGCTCGCTCATTGCCACTTAGATGCAGAAGGTCTGGAGCAGTCTGGCTCGTGGCATCGCCTCTGTCTCTCCCCCGTGACTTGCTCTCTCCAGCTGCCTTCGTCTGTTGGTGCTGCTGTTGATTAATCAGGGATCCTCGAACAAAGAGCAAGCCTACCTTGGGGTGGCAGCAGGACTGGGGGGCTCCGATCCGGCTCCAGCATCCTAGCACCGCGGACAGCTCCGCCGCGCCGGGCCCATGGACCGCGGGATGCTCCGCGCCGGCTCAGCCTCCTAGCTAGGCAACAGTCTGCTCTTGTCTCCACTGCACTGAGGTCTGATTAGCAAATAATCCAGTGGGGGGAAAAACCCGAAAAATCCTGCATGAGCAGTACTGTACATCACATGGAGTCTATAGGTAGGAAAGAATACGAAACAACGCCCTTTCCCCCTCCTTCTCCCTTCCCCCCCCCCAAAAAAAAAAAAGAAATGGTTCTTCCACGGAGAATGTGTAAGTTCACCTTTAGCCCATGTTATGGCTCAAGGAAATGAGCAGCTGCTTAAAAGGAACATCTAAGCTTCGGTTTGATAGCTCATATTGATGTGTCTTTTGCACTCAGCCTCACTGAAAAGCAGTGCAAGGCACACAATTACTGCTGACGCAGATGAGATTGCTGCTTGGGGAAGGAGGGGAGGAGCTTCTCGAGCCCATCAAAACAACCTCCCACCACCTGCTCCCATTGCACGAGAACAAAACTATGCCGCCCGGGCAGACTGAGTGTGACATTTATGCCGTTTTCCTTCTATTGATATGTGCACTCTGGAAAGAAGCATTCTGTTTGAAAAGCATTCAGGGTGAAATTACACAGTTTTATGCTCATCCAGAATTTGTGTAATGGTTTGGAAGAAAACATTTCCTTTCTTCTGAACTGGATCAATCTGTGTTATAGCTCCTCCTTGCAGAGTATGTGCAGTTTTGCTTTCTCTCCTCCAAACCTGCAGCCTGGACACAAAGCAAGAGCATTCACTCCCTGCACTAAAGCCAGGAAAAGAAGTGATGGCTGAACGTTCATGGAATGTGTTACCCATTGTTAAATGTCATTTCATTCTTCCTCTTTTCTTGAGTTACAGGCATATTTTTTCCTCTTGCATAGATCTTAATTCTGGTTTTACAGTAACAGTTGAATTTATTTCTGAAACTAGTAACAGAAATGACTGTCATGGAATGAAATCTTTTGAAAGTAATGCGTGTTCACATGAAAAGCTGTGCTGGTACACAAATAAGACCTCACCTGCAGAGCACAGGGGAACTTCTTGCAGATTTGCTACCCCCAACTGGAATATCAATATTACCTCACATTCAGCAGCACTCAAGACAGCTACTTAAACACATTGCCAAACATAGCGACCACCTTCATGCATTAGAACTGTAGCCTAAAAGAAAGTCTGATCCTAAAACTCTCTCTTATATTTGCTACTAATTCATTCCCTGCTCATGGTAACTGTGCATTTCCCAGCACACCTCCAGCAACCCTGTGAAACAGGGCGGAGAAGCTTCCACATAACTTCTCCAACACACCATTTCAAAAGGATGCTTTAAGAAGGGTTACAAAGCCAGAAGAACAGGGTTTGAAGACATGGAAGGTTTTCCTTTGTATCAGGGAAAAAGATCTGGAAGGGAAGTACCTAAAGTGTAGAACTGGAAGCAGTGCTGGGAAGAGAGTTCTTTTCCCCTTCCCTAGCCCAGAGGCTAGCCCACAGCTCTGCTTCTGATATATTTCCTTCCTTGAGGGATACCTTAAGAACAGCTGTGGCCATGTGGTAATTGGAAAATTCTTAGATTTTTATCAGCTGGAGATTCCTGTCACATAATAGCCTCTTATTTCCAATACTCCTCCAGAATTAAAGACCTTCTCTATCTCTGCCCCAAGTCATGCACTAAAAACAGAAATTGCACAATCAAATTTAATTGCAAGTTACTTTAACAAAGATATCACTGTAAAGTCATTACCATTTCATAAGCAATTTGAAGAACTACTAATTTTAATCTGCAAGCAAGAAACACTTGGCTATGTCTTCACCACATGGTTCATCCCAGTAATTGAACTCACTCAGATACAATTACCTTTCAGACTACGTATGTTATTGCACCTTTTGGCAGTTTCCACATCTTATCATTCTTGCACCAAGATTCCTGGGGACCTTACCTCCATCAGCTGTGGAGGGAAATGTCAGTTGCACTGTGGGAAGGCCACTGGAATTATATCATGTCCTCTGCAAGGCTGGCAGTTCCATTCCTGGTTATCACACAGAAAAGTCTCTCATTTACTTCTACAGACAGATAGCATCAACCCAGGAAAAAGCACCTACAGATCCATCACAGCACTTCCTGAGTCAATGACAGAAGGGTTGGATCAAAACACAGGTAACATGTTTTGTGTTGTCCATTTTTTTCCCCCAAGTTTCTTACAGAACAGTGCCATGATGACCTTTTAACATGTTTAATGATAATGTTAATGAAGCTATGACTTCTGTGGAGATGACAGACCTCTGCAAGAGGGTCCTTTGCCCAGGGGATGATGAACCTTTTCAGGTTCAGTGACAAGCTCAATTTTGCAAGGCCCAAAGGCTGAGGCAGCTCTCACTGTTCCATCTCAGCATTTGTTTCAGCTCTTTCACATCCCTCTATAGCATTCTTTCACTTCCCTGGAGCACACTGGCTCTATCCCTCCCAGCAACAGACTATCCACAACCATCACACACATTTCTCTCTTCAAAGTTCTGATGAGTATTCTTCCAAAGGTAAAACAGTAGAGGGGTCCCTACTCATGTAAAAAGCCAATAAAAGTTAAATGCTTAACTGCCATCTGTGCATCTTAATTTTCCCCAGTGATCAATTTTTTTCACATGGGACTAATTTTGCTGTTATTGCTTAGGCAAAATTCCCATTGAAGTCCACGGGGAACTTTGCCTGAATACAAAATGTAGAGCAAAACCCTGTGCTTATTTGCATAGACCACAAATCACAAAGATCATGTCCTGATGCAAGTGATTTATCCTACATGACAGCTAGTGCAACTGGGCTATTTTTAACCATGATTTGTTGCAAAATATTTCATGATATTTACCATTCAAAAATGAGTCAATTGATTCCTTTTTCTTAAACTGGATTAGATTGAAAGATTCTGGCTGCTTTCCAAAGCCATTAATTACTAAATGGTAGATTTTCCACAGAAATGTTAAGCCATAAGTAGTTCTGCTGGAGCCAGTTAGCTCCTAGCTAAAATCAATTAAAGCTGGTAAAGATACATTTCTATGGTCAGGTCCCAAAGACAGACATCTGTATTTATAGCATAGTGGATGCTAGTAAAATCCTCCACCATAGATGCAGTTCTAGTAGCAAAACTGCTTTCACTGTTCAGCTCATACATGGGATAGTAGGTGGGTTTATTATTCCAGAATAAACCCAGCTGTGTCAGTGTGGTTGCACTCACATGATGCTCTATTTCTGCTCTAGTAGCCTCAATTTTCCAGCCCCAAAGAAACACTTTTTTGCCTATAGAGTACAAAGGCCAGGCAGTTTAAGCTTGTTTGTCACCTCCCCACCCTGCTGCTTATTCCTATTTGTGTAGCCTTGCAGGGAACTGGGTCATGGAAATGATCCAGAACAGAAATAATTTTGGGTAGGAATGAGGGAGAAACCCAAAAAAAACAAAGAGGAGGGTGTTCTTTTCAACCAAATCACTTCCGTGCACTACACAATGCAGAGGGCACTTCACAGCGTGAGAATGGTACCCCTGCCAAAGTGGTCTGTGACTTTTAAAGTGAAAAGTCCCCATGGTACAGACACTACTGGTGTACTTAGGCTTCAATCTGAGCTACTTCAGTGCCCAGGCAGCACACATGCCAAAGCTGTTGCACCACTGAAGCCTACAGGAGTAAAGAAAATCCTGCAGTGAGTGGAGGAGCTGACAGGAGTCCTCCCTGCCCAAGAAACTCCCTGACTCTGACCAGCACATGCAACCACTCAACTGCTTTAAGGCAGGCAGAGTATGTACACAGTGCCCAAATGTGACCATGTATATAAGTTGCAAAGTGTTTCCCCTGAGCACTTGACAGTCTTCAGGAATTCCCAATTTGTGTAAGCCAGCACTGCAGCTAAAAAAAAAACAGGTTCAAGAATGCAGCTCTGCTTTTGTGCAACCCCCAGCTATTCCTCTAGCCTTATGTTGGCACAAATGCCACTCGGCCGTGTGGCGAGGCAGATTGGGAAACTGATCAAGCTGTGAACTAGCCTGGGATTTTGGCACCACGTGGCTGTTGTTATTTGTGAGAGGACCACCCTGCCTAAGCAATCAGCAGGCAGCAGAGACCCAGCACAGCCCAGCAGATGGAAGGCAGGCCAGTTGGGCCTCATTCAGGAACAGTCAACTTCATCCAAGCTCCTCAGAGACTCAGCTGTGAACAAGGAGCTCTGGTGAGCCCCATGGCATTTCTGAACTCTGCAAAAGATACTTCCCGAAAGCCCACAGAGCACAAAATCTGTAAAAGCAACCCACAATGAAGTCTACAGCAAGACATCTCAAAATGATAATTGAGAAACTCTCTTGGAACTTGAAGTCTCCTATCTGCACTCATTAATCTGCTGCTTTGTTTTCCTCAGCTCTACAGGCAAATTAGTCCCATAATTCCAATAGGAAATGGGCAAAGATGGGGGAAGTCAGAGGTATTCACTTTGACCAAAAAAAACATCTGGACTACTAAGTGAAAGCACAGTAAATATGGAAAGACTGAAAGACTCAGAGGAGAAATTGCAGTTTGTATTTTAGCACTGGTAAATTGGTAAATTCCTCTATTACAACTATTATAGTTGTACCATGTACATTAAGATGACATGTAAGAGTAAATTGTTGCTGTTGGCTAAATTCCTTCAGGCATTAACTTTACAATGAAATCAAAAGATGCTATTTGTTCAATTAACTATGTTTAAAGTTTGGAGGCTATACAACTACATACTGTATTTTTCAAATGTGTTTGGATTTGGTAGTTAATAAAAATCTACAGGAAAGATTTTTTTGCTACACACTTCAGGATGAGACAGAAGGGCAAGTGAAGTATGGCTGGAAAAGCTGTTAGACCTCTAGACAAAGCATGCAAAGCTCAGTGAGGGCTGGGGGGAAACAGAATCAAGGAGCAATAGGCAACAAAAACAAAAAGGAAAGAAATCTGAAAATGCCAGGAAGATGACCTCAAGCCAAAGAAGTGGCCACTGCAGAAAAAAAGAGACTGAGGCATGGATATGTGACTGCTTCTTTGTTTGCTTTTCCTAATGAGACAAAGATTGCCTCATTAACTCTTGAGTTAAAGAAACAATGACCTTTGGTCAAAGAGAAAGGCCTCATAGAGGGGATTTTAAGCGGTGAGGAAGGCTAGTTACCTCGTGCTGTTCACATCATCCAAATCAGTGAGTCACACTCAGAGAGGCAATAACTATGTAAGGTACTGGGGAGGCTCTAAGCTTCCTTACGGTCTGTGGGCAGCCAGTGTGAGGAGATACCAGCCCCTGGAGCCCAATCCAAGCATGGAGAGCTGCAGGCAGATGATGGAGATGAGCTGTTGTGCTG
The DNA here is from genome assembly GCF_000695815.1 of Acanthisitta chloris. NCBI lineage: Eukaryota > Metazoa > Chordata > Aves > Passeriformes > Acanthisittidae > Acanthisitta > Acanthisitta chloris. The sequence continues at coordinate 52,912 of NW_008673199.1, forward strand.
TCAGAAGTCACTGCCGGCAGCTTGCCCTGGTGGCACGTGGCCAGGCTCCCCCAGCTCTCAGTAGCTGCTCCTGGCTTAAACCCTGTGCAATGATGCAAGGTTAAACAGCATGAGGGGAAGATCTGATTGTCAGAACAGGCTGGTACAAGGTGAGAGCTAACATGGCAACCTGTTGGCATCAGCTGACCTGTTCCTCTGGCCACGGACCAACAAAACTCCTATGAGGGCAACAGGGAGCAGAAGCCCAATTTGCTCCCATCATTTTAAGGAGATAAGCCTCATTATAGGTGCCTGAGCACCTAGACATAGGCTGTGTAAGCACTTCCCTCATCACCTCAGTCTGAGCAAAAGGAAAGAGCAGTAGCTTCTCTTGTACAGTCAGAAAATCCTTATCTCCAGAGGAAAGGGTTGAAGTTTGCAACAATATGTAAGTCATGGTAAACACTTTGACCAACATGAGCTATTTTTCCATGCTCAGATATAAAACAACTAAAATTAAAAAATCAAATTCTTCTAATTACTAAGGAAACAATTTCCTGCAGGCACTCCCTAAATAAATTCTCAAGAAAATCCATTTTCTCCTCAGCTGTAGCTGGCTAATCATCATATGTCAGTTAGAATATTTCTGGTTTTCCCTCCTGCTTATTTTCCTGGAGAAAATATTATGATCTTTCATATTGTCTAAGTATAAAAACCATTCCTATCACTGGATGAGCTCAAATTGCCACCACTCAGGAAGAAAGGAATACAAATGAGGAATACCAATTAACCCCTTTACAATTAAAAATATCTCTCTCTATTATAGCACCCATTAGTGATACTCTAGTTAATGGTCTGTCAACATTTCCATTAGACCTTTTCCCCCTGCTCCCACACAGAACTAAATCCTAGCTAATCACCTTGAATACACCTCTATGGATTTACACAATATGTAGACACAGCTCAAATGAGGCAAAATATAGATTTCTCTGTTATCTTGAGCCATTACATTCTCCTAAGTACCTGCTTTCTAATATAACATGCTAAATACTCTGTACTCCAAATACACTGAATTATTTTGCAGGATTTTTTTTTCCAGTGTTACAAATACTTCATGTACAAAAAACTCCAAGTAAGTGCACAGGCCTGTCCTAAATATACAGTGTGAAAATCGTGGAGTGAAACTCAGTTCACAGCAGCCTCCTTTTGCCCAATATACTTCACATTATACCATGCTTTTTTTACACTAGATGTGAGACAGTGTGTTACATTTGGTGCCACGTACTGTAATACCTAGAAATGACAGGGTGAATTAAGGACAAAGCTTAATAGCTTAAGATCCTCTGGCATCCTTATGGTCAAACCACATTCTCCACACTACTGCAATGTATTTTTGTGTGTGCGTGTCAAATTCATTACAAATGTATCACACTGATATATATTGCATTTGTTAGTCCTTTCAACTCTCAAAATATACTTAAGCATTTTATAGTATGCTCATCAGCAACCATACTCAGTTAAAGACTTGGCATAATAGGTAGATTAAGAACTCTGTAACTGGAAAAAGGAGAGGTATACAGCAAAATCCAAAGCTATAGTTTAACCCTTTACCCTCTAGTTTTCATGGTAACACACAAGCATTCTAGTCTTGCTCCTCTTCATCTCCATCCTCATCTTCATGCCTTTGATCTCCAGATTCAATATCATCTTCAACCAGTACAGCAAGGTCCTTCAATTTGATCTTCAGTGCAGATAGCTTCTGGTCCTGGTCAGCCAAGAGCACAAGAAGATCATCCTGTTCTTCCTTGGATCTTGCATCTTCCTGCTGCAGTTTGCTTTACTTATCTTGCAAGATGGCAACTGTACTATTGATTGAGTTCAGGTGCTGCTGTAGTGATGCTTTTTCCTACAAAACAGCTTCCTCACCACAAATTTTCCCAGTAAATTTATGACAGCATTGTTTGGTGTCTATATGCATCTTGGCACTATTTTGAGCACTGAGCTTGAACACAGCAATTCAGCTATGCCAGGTTTTCCTGGCTTGTTTTTAATTCTCAAATAGAGGATCCATAGCTCTGATGAAAACTAATTAAATACCTCTTGTACACAGACTACCCTTCAGAAACAAAACCTGCACTCTTTCTCACCACAGTTAAGTGTTTAATACAGCATGACTGGCTTTTGTTTGCAATTGCTGTTTGCAAACTCTAATTAGACTAACTGAAAATGACTCACATTTTATATATTACAGCTGATAAAATACTGGTTGGAAAACCTGTGTTTTTCATACTCAGTCTATATAGGCAGATAAACCAATGCCACCACACACATGTCCCAGAATCACTGCTTTCCAGCAGCCATGCAAAGATGTCCTTAGGTTTAGAGACTAGTAGAATTTGCAGTACCCTGACTTCATGAGGTTACTCAAGATCAGACCATTTATACATATGTAATACCAATTTTGCTCAACTGTATTTAAGGAGGCACCAGACAGAACCAGATCAATGAGAGATTCCACGTGGGAAAATTCTTCAGTGCCCTGCCTTGTGCTTTCTTTTTGAGCTAAAAAAAAAGGTATAAAAGAGAAACCACCAACATTTCCAGAAGCAGTGTGCTAGCAGGCAGAAAATGAAATGATGGCTCAATTCAGTTTCTCCACCATTCTTGATATGCAGCCACAGTATTGGCAATTATTAGCAATTTCACTGACAGCAAAGGAGAAAGATCCATATAAAACAGAAAAAGATCCACTGAGTTCTATAACTCCTACAAGTTTTTCTAACATAGAAAAATACAAGAGCTAAGAAAGCTGCATGGGAAGTCTCCAGATCCCTTTGATCTCATGCTCAATGTTCACTGAGCTTTGCTTTTAATACTTGTCACAAATGTACATTATCCATGAACAGAGAATTGTCCCAAGCCAATATCTGGGAAGATATAAAAAGGAAGTAGCTTATGATGTTGTGTCAGATATGCTCAGACACTGTGCAAAATGGGTATATCCAAGAAAAAAAAACATGAGTTCTCCTCTTATCCACACACTTCTCTAAATTAAAGTGCTCTAGCAATCTCAGATAGATACTTTTTAATCTTTAGCAAAAGAGGCCTTGAAGTTTCTCATTTCCATAATTTAAACAAATCTGAGGACTCTTCTCTGGTGGGATTTTTTTCCTTAATCATTCCTGTGAGTCATAAATAGGATATGAAATAGTAAAAGGTGATGTGAACTCTTTGCCAGAATAGGCACTCCAGAATCAAAGTGGCATTACTGCTTCTTATCTTCTGCTTCCCATTATTCATCTGTTTCATGCCTCTTCATTGCCAAGATAGTTTAACATTTCTGATGCTTCATATTTTACTGAGGTTTAATTGCAAATAGCTTCAAGGAGGAAGGAAAAAAGGGCAATAAAGATAGACATGGGCTAAGGGATTTTTGCTTAAACAGTAAATGTTTTCACTGCACAATTAAAGGCAAATTAACTGAGAGGGCAGCACAAAGGATTGAAAACAAACTTGACTGTTTCCTGATCTCTAGCTGATGAGGTCAGTGTGACAAAGTTTAACATAAGCAGTGCAGATTTTGTGTCCTGATCCTAATTTTGTGGGTTACAAAGACCTAATTCCAAATAATAAGGGATACATGGAACAGACACACAAGGACTCACTCAAGGAAACTCTGAGAACAAAAAGGATGGGGCTGCTAGACACTGTGCTACACTCAAGATGAAGGGTAGCATGATCACTGCTGACATTAGGACTACAATGGTTCCTATGGAAATTAACCTACTCTGAGTTCATCCCCTATCATACAGCTGCTTTTACTGGATTCAAGAAAGGCTCTTCAGAACTGTGACTTGCCACTCCAGAAACAACATCTCAGCTGTGAGACAAAACTACCCCAAATCACTGCCTTTACCCTAAGGCTTTCAGATTCTTTGGACAAACAAGAGTTTATTATTTAGAGTAGAGTTGCTCAGGTGGCACCTAATCTAACTATCTATGGAACTTTGAGTATGTGTAGTGGAGTTTCCCTAACCTGTGGTAATATCTCCAACAACATCTTTTGTCTAAGTTATCTTCTGCTGTCTCAGCAGCAGAATCCATTTTTAAACTGATGTTTATATATTCAGGAGTTGTACATGGCTTCTGCAGCTGCAGTTTTTGAGTAACTAGAATAGGTCAAAATATTTCGTGGATGAATCAAGTCACAAATATTAAACACTACCAATATTTGACCAGTCAAAACACTGTGTGTCTTTTCATCTATAATTCTGCTATTCATTAATATTTCAAACAGGACTTAGGTTTTCTGTGGGTCAGACATCCCACATTGTGTTAAGTGTTTCTGTTTGTCAAGTGTCAGATACAAACTTGGACTGAACTTGCCCTTCATTCACTGGGCAAGTGGCATTTGTGACTACACTGCTGGAAATCTCTACTGGCTACTGCTGCTGTGTGAGACAACTGGCATAGGTGAAGAACTAAGAGCAAGTGAAAACTCTGTGCTTATTTAAGAGTAATTTCAAAACTGAGCAATTTTTAATAACCCTTTATCTATTTGAAGCATAAATCCAAAGCTGTTAGGTGGGCCTATTTCTATCCTAATATTTTCTCAGAGTGGTGAATCATCCCTGTACCGAAGAATGAGAATCAGATCTCGCATGTCTTCACACAGATTTAGCAATTTTACAATAAACCTTAATCCGTTTTGCACTCTCCAAATCTTCCTTCAGAGCAGCATCTGGCATTGCTGTAATATATATCTGCTCCAAAAATATAGTGCTGTAGGCAGCAACTTTGACAGTGAAGACCTGATGGAACGCCACCAGTCCAGCCCCCGCCATGTCTCATTTCTCATCGTGCCTCCTTTGCTCTCTACATCATCAGGAGCAAGGTATATACAGCAACACCCACTCACAGCCTTCCTTAGATGCACAGTGACTTGCCAAAATGGTATTTACACTGTCTCACATGCCACAAGAGTTCATAGGATTCCTGAACATATAGGCCAAAAGTTGAGGGTTGTAAGAAAGCCTGAAGGAAACTGTATAGAGGGACAAACAACAGTAATCCATGCCAGTTTTAATTTACGCCATGTAGTTTGCTTATCATATTTTGAATCTCCAGTGCCAACAGTTTGGTACTTTAAACTCAATTATTAGTCTCAAGACAGGAAGGAGTAATGAGTTTCTGACAGTAGCAAAGTGACTCTGGAAGCAAGTCCAGACTAGGAGCACACAAAAACCAGCTCCACTTCATCTCCAAACTGAGATAGAGATAAGAAGAAAAGGAAACAGGTCTGACTGGAATGAACTGTAATCTCTTCAGCTTTCTCACACAACTCAGACACATAAACCATGCACATTTCCATCAAGGGCAGGTCCTGTTTAGGCACCGTTCACCACACTGGAGATCTGATGGACACATTTTCCAAAGTGCATTTCAGTGCCAGTAACTGATGCTGCCCCAGCCTTCAATCACTGTCTTCAAACGTGTGTGCTGACTATTAAAACTAGAAAGGACAGGAAATCTTAAAAGGAAATTTTTCTGCCAAAGCAGGAGATTGGCAAAGCAGTAACAATAGAACAGTTGCCCTTTTATGTATCAGATGAAAAATGCTGAATACCTGCAGGGAATTTTGTAGACTGCTCCAGGAGTTGTCTGGGCTTCTATAGAAGAACTGAATTTTCATGTCTCCACCATACTTTTCAGTTGTTGGTGGTGTCTGCTTATCTACACACAAGCTTTCCTGAACTGTTGCTCCTTTTTAACAACGTGGTTCCAGGCAACAAGGGCAGCATCACTACAGATGATGTTGAAAGATTTTCAGTATCAGCAAACTTCATGCTGCAGCAGTGTGATCAGGAAAAGCTGAGACACTTTAAAATGTCACTAACAATATCCCTGCCCTTGTGCAGAGCTTAAAATAATCCAGACATCTGCCAGACTGAGGTACCAATACAGAAACAAACTGCCCAAAATAACCTCCACTACCTCAGGTTAGGACATCTGGCCAAAACCTGACCTTATATCTTTGATTTGAGGCTAGAACCAATAAGCACCAAACTTCCTTAACCACATTTTTGCTCAGCTTTGATCTGCTAAAACATATGCAAAGCAAGTTCAAAGTTACCAATGCAAAAGCAACAGAGAAGAGAGTCTGGCTAACAAACAAAGGACTACAGCTAAGTGTATTTAAAGCACATATGTATGGCTGAATATTTTATTTTCATTTCAGATGCCAATATTCAGCCATCTGGCTTTCCTTGAGGCATTTTGTTTGTGGCTTCTTTTTTTCTTTTTAATAGAGACTCTTCAATAGTGAGGCATTCAAAATAGAAAAGAAAAGAAAACCAAGTTCTTTAGTGTGAACCACTGCAGGCTACCAACCACCACCCCATTGTCAAACCTACATGAAACGTAACATCAAGAAATGTTCTATTTTCTAAAACAGTCCTTTATTAACTAAAATATTCATTCCCTCGTTATCCTACTAAATGTTAGCCTTAATGGCCATATGGCTGGACATTTATAATTAACAGCTTTAATCTAAATAAATACATTGCTTTGAATTTTTAATAGGTTTGTCCATTAGGAACCCTCAGTGAGGGGTGAATAAAGCTCTTTCTAAAATCAGAAGAGAGGGATATAACTTCATGAGGTGCCTGCAGGCAGGAAGCAGTAGGTTGTATGTGATATTGACCATTCCCACTGAACAAGCACCACATACCTGCATGGAAACTTCAGTGTCAAGCTGCTTAAATTCCAGTCCAATGAAAAGGAGTCACAGATACACAAACCATAGACACACTGCTTGGACCACACAGGGGATCTGATAGTCCTGGAGACTTCTGCACCGAAACATTAGTCTACAGCCCAGCACCAAGAAACCTTGGGTTTTATCTGACTTCACAATCTAACCATGGTGATTAAATGCACTTTCTGGTTTTGCTGTAAGTGTGAAAGGCAGAGAGTTGCAGTAATTCTCCAATCTTCTCACCCTGGCATGGTATTGAAGGCATTTCTGGTGGGACAGTGCACATTAGCACCACTTCACCCTGACAGGGGCTCTCCGTTTTCTCTATCCATACTGCCACAATGTTTTGTGCTGTACTAACAACCAAATCCTTGTTAGATTTGCACATCCACTCCTTATTTCCTTTCCTTGTTTATATAAATTACCATGGCTTGTTATTTGTCAGGATTCATATCTGTGAATTTAATGGAACTGCACTTCTCAAAATCACCCACACTGTCAACAGCTCTAATTTGTTTATGTCAAATCAGTCTCTTTTTCCCCCCCCATTTACCCTTCTGTTTTATACCATTTATATTAGCTTGTCAGCTGGGATTTTATTTATTTATTTGCTTTGGAAGGTTTGCTTCTGTGAAACCCTGATGGCAGAAGAACTGCACAACTCAAGGGACAAGTAGTAAGATATAAATGCTTTCAACACCAAGCTGTTACTTCCAATTCAGTCCTGGTCAAGTGCAACAGAAGTCCTGGCCAGGTTTTTCATTTTCTAGAAAGACAGATATGATATAGGTTTGTGTTGGGGGGGGTGTTTGAGGTTTTGGGGGTTTATTGTTTTTACTTAATGGAAATTTTAGCTGTTTAGATTGCCCTTTCTTACTATTTTACTAGCAAACAGCTTGGAAAATGCTTAAGAAACATCAAGCTTGTAAGTGAAAATGTAGGCACTTGAAGGTTTTATAAACTCTTCCAAACACCAACACTGTAAGAACCAAGAAGGTTTGCAAGGCACCTGATTTCTCATAGCAGTCCAGGCACTTTGTTCTCACAAAGGTATCAGGTGAGAGGACAAAGAAAGTAGAAATATTTTTTCAGTAACTACTATAGAACTTTGCAATGAGGTTACCACTAAGATATCAAAGCATGTATAAATTTTCCTATGTACTGAGAAGAAATGAAAACCACTGGTGTGATACATACAGTGCCTGCACTGTGCTTGGTGCTGCAGAAACCCAAAGCAAAGACAGTCACAGTTTACACTGACCATTTAGGAAGGTCTGAAATAAGCTGTAACACAGCAAAGCAAAACTCACTCCATGAAAAACAAGATAAATTCTTAAAAGGAATTATTTTTGTCCCAATTTAACATGAGTTTCTGCAAATATTTAAGACTCTGATGATTTAGAAGGGATTGGGAGTCAAGGGAAAAAGTCCAGTATTTTCCTCAGCTGGAACCCTGATCCTTAAGTACTGGCTTATTGATCCAGAAGGTGTTCTGGTGGTTCTGCAGTGCTCAGTATTTCCAAGGGAAAAGTACATCCAGCTCAAGCCATGCTTTTGGAGGGGCTTTGTCCATAACACCTCCTCCTCACCCCAGGATGCAGCAGAAGCTGCATCTCTCCTCTCACTGTGGCCTGCCCTGTACAACAGTGTGCTAACAGCCTATGCAACAAAGGCCGTGAGCATCTGGGCTCTGCAGGCAGGCACACAAACTGCTTTGTCTTCTCCACCCATTTTTCTGCCGTACCAGTTTAATCAAGCAGTAAGCTACTTTTGTCAGGGCTCTTGGCAGCAGCCTGGCACACCACCTAATTTACTGGCCAACCTGCTTTCTAGACCTTGGACAATAGCTAAGCATTATGGATGCTCAACACATGATATATTGCTATTGCAGTGTTTCGGATTTCCATTTCATTTTGGGTACTGACTTTTTTCTGGTTGTGGCATGATTTGCATTACATGCTGGCAAAGCCTGAACGAAGTGATTAATGGGAAGTATTTCTGGATGTTATGGCATGGTTGAGTTTAGAAAGGGAACAGAAGTCCTGTTTTCCAGTTATCATGCGAAAACTGACAAACTCTCTGTATTTCTGGTAAAACATTTCATAGGATTTGCGTATTTTTACTTCCTATAACTTTTCTCCTAAAAGAACCCCAAACCCCTCAGACTTCACAGCAGCAATCTTAGTGTGACTTCTGTATCATCAGTACCAAAGGAAGTTGCTATTTTAGGAGTTCATAGATCTTCTCAGCTTTAAAAAGAATAAAAATGCCTTGGGCTAAATTTAGCTCTCAAGAATTCAGCATTTATGTAGGGAAGAAGGGACCTTGAAATCCTGGTACATCTGAAGTCAGTGTGCTTACTTTCCAGATTTCAACAAGAGAGGATTTCTGCTCATATTTGCTGAGCTGAAGAATAAAACTGCCATAATAATAACAAATCTGTAGGATCAGATCTTGTTGCTCATTCAGACAACATGCCTTCAGCTGCACAGAAGGATAACATTCACTAATTTTACAAACAATTTGAAACTAATTTAAGCTCTGAATGAGAAATATTCCGAGTACCTCAACCGAGAGTTGCAATCATCATTATTCTCCTTGCAGCACACTGAGATGGGACTTGATCCCATCTGCTCAGTCAATGAAGCCAGAAATCAAAGTTGAAATAACGAAAAATCTGGACTGTTTATTTCTGTTTGTGTCAAGGATCTAAATTTTTGGGTAAAACCCTGAGTGGTTTTTGATCTCAAAGTCTTCTTTAATAAAGCTGTAGCTAAGGTTTTAGAACCTGCACAAACAATTCAGCTAGACATCAAGATCATCGCTTTAAAAGACTCCACATGTTACATGATTCATTGAAAACAAGCCTAGAAAAGTTGTGTTATCCATTGCCCTGCTCCAAGTCAAGAGCAGATACATAATCCAACCCATACAGGTGCTTTTAACCTATCCTTAAAAGCTTCCAATTATGGAAGACAGACCACCTCCTTGTGAAACCTGCTCTAGCCTGAAAATTCAGCTAACCCCTTACTCTGCTCTCAGTGGGAGACAGAATAACAGGTCACCTTTCTGTTTACAATGGTTATATTTCTGTGACATTTCCGTTTACATTAAACTTTCACACGCTCTAAATTAACCATCACAACTTCTTCTCATAGCTTGTGCTATCTAAATGAGAACAATGAGAAAACAGAGCTAGAGATTTTGCTAGCTCTTTCTCAAAACATGGCTCCTAAAAGAGAGCTTTCAGAACTGTAATGATGTTTTGCATATGATTCACTCACCTAAGAGCAATTTGTTTGCCTTCTTCCAGCAGCAGCAGCCTGGGACTGAAACTTTACGTTCAGTTTCTGGTCTGCTGATGAGTGTTTGTGGCAGTACTGCTGCCTACCCAATTTTCCCTCACTCTATATCTGATTATTAATCTTCCTTTTACTTCTTACATGCAGCATCACCTGGGTGAGCTTGGGTGAATCTGGAAGATGTGTCATCATTACTCACTGGTTCCTTTTTCATGTTGCATGGGAAATTACCATTCTTGAAAACAAACAGCCTACTTTATATCAGAAGCCAATGGCCCAGACAACCAAGGAAACACCAATAATAGCCGTTGCCACAATAACTTCAATACTAATTCACATTAGCCTTAGTAATGACTTTTCCTTCATTATTACTGTTGGGTTGATATTAAGCACCAATTAAGCCCCAGTTCTTCACCAACAACACCCCAAGCAGGTGGTGAGGACACATGGAATGGTAAGGCCAGAGCTGGCAGTTGTAAGAGTGTAAACCATATTCTAGGATAATCACTAGAAAAAAAAATAGCACATTTAATTTCTACCACCTCTGCTCTTGAGAGGGGAGTAACTCTGAGTAGTCACTGTCCAAGTGGAGACAAGAACCCATGGGAGTCAGTCAATTTATTTGTGCATATAACCAAACTAGTTAAGTCAACAAACTGATATCCATGCAGAAGCCTCAAACAAAAAAAGGTTTGGATTTTTCCACTGGGCAAGAGCCAGAAGCACTATACAAGATTTACAAGAGAACAAATTTGCCTCATTCACACTGCCTAGTAGCTTGATACTGCTGCAGTGGAGCCCTGAAGACCATGAAGTGCAAAGGGGTGAAAGTAACAGCACAGAGATGAGAGCTGAAACCTTGCACTGGAAACCTTGCCCTTCCAGCCTGGTTATGAGAGGACTTTCAAGACAGAAAATCAAAAGTGACTGGAAATGATGCTAACTACAGCACTTCTCTGGCTTCTGCCAATTACAGATCTTGGCTGACTTTATCCAGGGAAGGTCATGGGCACAACATCAGCTGCTTTTGACCAAAGCCATAAAACAGTGCAGTTCCCTTCCCTCACCACATACAGAAAAATAAATCACTGTTCTTGAGACACATTTAGATCTCAAGTAAATTGATGGTGCCACAGGTGTTGAAATTTGGAAGCTTCATGGAGTCTTTTAAAATAGAAGACACCAGGAGGTATCTCAAGCATGTTCAAATCAGGGAATGTGATTTAGACTTGTATGAACAGAACAGGGAAAGACACCTTTTACACTTCACTGTAGGTGCTGAGCTTTACATCCTTGCAGCATCACTACAGATTTTAAGCCCCAGTCTATCACATTTCCAATTATATTGTTAGCTTGCACGGAGTCAAACAGGACCATAAACCAGGATGATCTGGCTCCTCATTGCAGAGACAACACAGTAGAGGTCCAAATATTTGTTTTGCTGCCTGTAATATGGCACTTTGGTGACCAATTGAGGGCATGTAGCACAGCTGGCAGAGAACATTTCTGTCCAATAGCCCATGCTGGTTACATATCCCTGTATCTGTAGCAAAAGCTGCTTCCAAATTGGGTGTGTATGAAATTGTTTTCTTTACAAGAAATCATTCACCCCCAGTAGCCAAGTTCATTTATAGTCTCATAAACACCCCAAGAACAGTATTCTGGATAACTGGTTATGCTGCTGCTCTGTGAACTTTTATAACTAGGTCTATGCTCATGCTTTAGATTCATCCTTCACAGTTATCCCAGGAACTTTACCAGTTTGTGGGGCACGAGTATTGAGAAGAGAGGCATTTCAAATATTCTAGCAAGCAAAAAACATCAGGGCAGAACAGTGCTCTTGATTATTTACCTTTGAAAGCAAAAAGAAATTGCAACAGTATGTATAGTGTATTTACTGTCTATATATAATTGGAAATAGTTGCATAATTTGAAGTACTATTTCTCCTTCATTTAACAGACAAAGCACTCACCTCAAACACTGAAGAGTTACATCTTGGTTGCAGCCAAGATCATGGATTTCACTTGCTAAATGTGTGCAATGCATTCCATTAGGCGATTGCTTCCCCATCAGTGTACAATCTGGGCTAACACACAGCCCCTTGGAAACATTGTATTTGATAACAACCAGAAGGATTGATTAAATGGCCTCAGATAAGAGTATCTGCTCCCATCAGGTCAACTACTTATGCTAACCCCATGTGGCAGTACTTACAAAGCAGATTAATTTGCAAAACTTTCTGCAGAAATTTTGAGGATATAATAGCAATCTCATTTTGACTTGAGATTAACACACTTGTTGAAAAGCATAGTTGTATAAATACATAAAAGCCATCAATTTCCAGCTCTCCTTTCTGTTTAAAACTTGCCTAATTAAGGCATTTATATTTCCACAAATCACTGCAAAGTTTTTGACCTAGAGGTTGCTCTGAACCTGACAGATGAAAGAATTTACTTCTTCTCAGCAGCTTTTTTCCAAGTTCATTTGGTTTAAAAATCTGTTTTTAAATACTTTTTTTATGGTTATCTTTGCTAAGTGAAACTGCTTTTGTTGATCAGAATAGGAAAATATTTTACCATTTCACAATAAATCTGTTCCTTAAAGCTGATTAGCTTCTGCTTCATAACAGCTCTAAGCCTTCAGTTATCAGCAGTGACTCCCAAATAATCACACTGGACACTTACACCAAAGCAAAATTTACTTTAAAGCAAACTATTGCCAATGCAGCATGCTTCAGATTTCCTAATGTCATTTTAACTATTATTGCCTATTAGGAACAACAAGAGCACAGCTGAAGCGGTTAATAGAAATGAACACAAGTCACAGTTTTAATTGCAGCCTTAGAGCCATATTCATTAGAGATTAACATATTCCCTTCACAATGCAAGTGGAATGCTGCATTCGTGATTTCAACAGCAACACACATCTGCTCAGAGTCTGACTCCTGTCTTCCCATACCTATCTGATATCTCTGATGAGGATAAAAATGCTCCATAATGTAAAACAGTGAACACATGAAAAAAACAAAATCACACTTTTATATTTCCTGAAACAAGGCTTTAGAACAAGATGCAATTTTAAGGCATGTACACAGATATGTGGAAATGTACTGACTTGCTATTCTTGCTATGTATGTCCCATTGCAAAAAATTGCATTTCCAGTGCCAGATTTAAGAAAATGACACCTGCTGAGCGAAAACCTTCTCAAACTCTCAATGCTATCCCTTGGAAACACAAGAAGATGTTACATGATGTTATTTCCTGTGCTGGTAGAGGTCAACTATTGCATAGGGGTCATTTACATCTCTGGAGGAAAAGCAGTGCTTGTAGAGCTCATAACACCACCCTGTTAATGTCAGTTCACGTAGCCTTCAAGGATACAACATCTTGTATGCTTCCTCACAAGTCCCAAAGCAGAGTCCTGGAACTACAGCTGAGAACAGAGAGGCTAACTGGGCAGCAAAACCCCAAGGAAAGTTGCATAGGCTTGAAAAGGATCCAGTAAAGGATCAGAGGGAATTAAGTGGGAAATGAGTATTTGGTTGCTCTGAAACTAAGTATGTCAGTCCATCACATGTGTCTAATAAAAAAGGAAAAAGTTAAAAATGCAGATCTGGAATGCAACACTTTTACTGTGAGCTGCTAAGTGTCCACAAGCAAATTCCAACCTTTCAGTCACTGAACTTTAGGGAGGATCGCTCACAATGGATGCAAGATCTCTTCAAATGAGAAGAGATCAAACTCTGAGGATGCCAACCCACAAGCAGAGTGTAAGACTGAAAGCAACATGGGGCAGAGATTCATTGTAGCCCTCCAGGCTTGAAAAGCCAGGATGAAATTTCAGTGACCAAGGAATTCCTGAGTTTCACTCCACCATTTATCTACCTGCTGGAAAATGATAAGCCTGTTACTCTACAAAGGTCAAGTATTTCACATAGTCAGAGGCTCCAAGAGAGTCTAACATAAAACAGTTACATTCTTTAAGAGGAAGCATTAAACAAACATAGGAAAAGCAATTAAACAATGCAAGGCTTTTTTAAAAAATATACAGGATCACAGAATCACTGAGGTTGGAAAGGACTCTTAAGATCATCAAGTCCAACCTTTAGCCCAGCACTTCCAAGTTTACCACTAAACCGTGTCCCCAAGTGCCACATCTACACATCTTTTAAACACCTCTAGGGATGATCTCTCAACCACTTCCCTGGGCAGCTTGTTCCAGGGCTTGACAACCCTTTTCACAAAGAAATTTTTCCTAGTATCTAATCTAAACCTCCCCTGGTGCAACTATGTAATTCTACAGCATATTCTGCACTTGAACTCTGAAAAAGGGCTCCTCTTGATGATTTATTTTTCATTTTCTACTGAGAGACTGGCTAGATATCTTGTAAGGGTCAGTGCAGTCTGATGAATCCACATATTACCAATTACAGTGCACTGCATTAGCATGTCATCCACATAAAGTATACTTTCAGGTTAATACAGAATGGTTTGTCATTTATTAGTCAGAAAGCATGTAGAATAATTTTATTCCTTCAGAATGAACACTAGTTTTCTCATTTGAATCTCAGTACAAACACGAAAGGAAAATACAAACTGCAGAAGAAATATGCAACATATGCTGAAATTAAATTTGGCCACACTAGCAAAATATTTCAATGACTTGCAATTTACTGGAGACAACAACTGCCAATTTCACCCAGCAAAAATAATTCTCTTCCTGTTACTACTTCAGCTGACAGCTCTATTGGCTTCCCAGGTCCTGCCTATGTCTTGCCTTTGGCTCCAGCCTCATCAGCTTTTAAAGGGTGGTCTCTGAGGAAAGAAAGATGTTTTCAGCTCTTCATTTATCCATAATGCCTCTCAGCCTAACCTGC
>NW_008673199.1:67851-71139 GCF_000695815.1 Acanthisitta chloris
AAGAGCACCACACACAAAATGGCAGAAATAACCTGCAGCCCAACAGCCAAAGCTTTGCTTTTAGTGTCCTTCGCCTTTGTCATGTTGTAACTCCTCAAAATAAAACCAACAAAAACAAACAAACCAAAAAAAACAAACCAAAAAAAAAAACCCAAGCAAAAAAACCCTCAAACCCCCAAAGTTGAAGTCTTTGGCTACCAAGACTCTACTTGAAACTCTGACTTGAATTTTAGGCTTATTCCTCCCAGGCCAGAAAAGGAAATTAGTTAAAAAAACTACTTTAAACTACCCTGGAGAATTTTCCTTCAGTGGCATGGACTGTACCCAGAAAGCACTAATCTATAAATCCTCTGTAATGAAATTCAATATTCAGGAAAGCCATGGAACAATACTGCTAACCAGTCCCCTTTTCTTCTAATATTTTTCCAATAATTCAATGTCCTGTCTATTCATACTTTATATTTCTTCTGAGGCACAATTACAATTGATTCAAGAGCAGCAAGAACTGAGAAGGTTCCTGGTGCTCAATTCGAGAAAGTACATCACAGACATCAGGCTTACACATCAAATGTTTGCAAACAGCCTCCTCTGGGAAGTCAGATTTCCTCTTTTTCACTGCAACTTCAGTCTCACTTGCTACCACATGAAGCCTGCCCACATCCTGCTACAGATATAAAGAAACCATAAGGGTGTGTTCATAAAAACAAAGGTGACACTGATGATGTTCTCACCCTCCACAGCCTTTCTTCTTTTCACACTCAATTTTGATGGCAGCCTCTCAAGTCTGTGAATTTGGCCTTGATGTGAAGCACCAGACACTATGACACAGCATGAAGAGCAGCAACAGAGATTTCTGAATAGTGAAGTCAGAGAAAAGGCAAGAAAAAGGAGTTCATGCAGTTAGAATGTGTTCTCCAAGATGTTCTCTCATCAGCTTCCAGAGGGAGCTCTGCATCCAGAGGTGGGATGGCTGGGCCCCTGCTGCTCTCCAAATAGTTCCTTTAGTCATTTCCCTCCTGCTCCCATTTAAATGTGATGCACAAATGCATGCTCACCAGCATGGCACTCTCCAGATGGTCCATGCCTGCTCTAACGTTTTTGTATTGTAGGCACAAATTCCTCATTCAACCTGCATGACCTACAGCAAACTGATTTGGTGTCTTACTCTAGTCTGGATTTCTGGTCCCTTTCCACCAAGGTTTACCTGGTATTTCAAGGAGAAACCACTCCTGCTCCTTTTTATAAAATGTAGTAACACATAGCAGCACAGTCTTTGAGATATACTGGAAAGAAGAAGGATAAGGCACCAAAGGGAAAAAAAAAAAAGCCAGACAGAAAAATGGTGTTTACAATGAGTAATTCACAGACCTGAGGCAAGGGACACACAGCATGATGTTCACAACTATTGAAAAAGCAGCAATCTTTTCACTAAGCATCTCCGTGAAGGCCTCAAGTCAGTATAATAAATACAGGATTAGAAGGAGTTTATTTAAGTGCTTAGCTCAATTAAAGTATAGGAATAGCTATCTTGGATCCTTCCCAGGCAAGTCACTGTCAGGGATGTGGACACAGGGCAGAAGGTTGTACTTGTAAGAGGCTGAGGAGACACATTCCCTTACAGAGACCTTTACATAAGGAAGTCACTTTCAAACCAAGAAATGCAGGTACTATGGTCTTTTTTTTTTCAGGCTTCCTCAAAGAACGTCAAATCACTAATTCTAGCCCAAACTCCCCTTAAAGCTTATTATCCACCTTCATCCACAGGGTGAAAGAAATTCCCTTTGTAGGCAATAGAAAGCCATTTTCCCACCCATCAGAATCCAAGAAAAGGAGGGAAAGAAAACCCTAGACATAACCCACTCCCCCTTAGACATTGTAGTGCTGTTTTTCTTTAAATTTATTTAAACTTATGTGATATCATATCCTTCCGGGCTAAACTGAAGATGAACACATAAAAACATATTGAAAGGGCAGTAATATCACAGACTTCCCACTGCTCCTCAAGAAAATGAGGGAAGAGCAGGATGCAGTGAGGTTGTCCAGAACCCCCAGGTGAGCTGCAGTCTTATAAGGATGTACTGAACAGCAGAGAGAATAACAACGTGCTGTGGGGAAAAGGGGAACTGGCAGAGCAGCACACACACAAAAAGATGGTAATGTTGATGCTACAAAGACTATACTGGCACAAAATGCTTTCTCACGAAGGAGGGATGAGTCTCTTCCAATAAACAGACATGGCTAAAATCTAAACTGAGTCTTTTGATGCTAAAAGCTACCAAAAACCACAAGAGTGGGTGAGAGTTTGAGCCAACAAAAGTGCACTCTGTAAGCAGCAACTGTTCTCACTTCCACACAAAAAGCTCTCCCAGCACCCCAGCTACTCCACAGCTCTGGGAGCTGGGATTTTTAAATTGCAAGCCTCTCCTTTTCCCCTCCTCTAAAACACTTCTCTAAATGTAAGACACATCAAGGACTGCAGAGTAAATTGTGAAACACATAGCACACAAATTCAAGCAAACCCTAGCTGGAGAATGCCAAACACCCAGCCCTGTCCCCTCAGACCAGGTTGCTCCAGCACCTGCCCCACACTGGGTTTTCCCTCAGAGCATCCAGTGCTCCAGCAGTGCTGAACAGCCTCACCCCATGTACCACACACAACCTGCCCCTCTGCACTGGCCCTCAGTGGGATTCCAGCCGTTCTGGCTGTCCCAAGCCCAACACCTTGACCTGCCTGAACATCACAGCCCACCAGTCCCCACCACTTCTCCCCCCTGGGTGTGTCTCCTCAGCACACCTGAGCTAAGAGCAGCTCCACCCCAGAAGTGTGGCTGGGTCAGGGGATCCCCCTGAGCTGAAGCCTCCTAAGGAGGCTCTGCCTTTTGTAGAGCCACAGTGATCTATGTGTGCTCAGCTCTGCCTCACTCTGAGGGGTCTCATTTGTGCCTGGAGCTCTGGGCTGAGGAGATGTTTTGGCTGAGTACAGGTAACGGGGTGGTCTATTCTTCTTTGTGATCCTATAAGGGTTGTTTTATGTCTGTTCACAAGTGAATAGATATTAAGAAGATGTTTTTTCCTGTGAGGGTGGTGAGACACTGTCCCAGGTTGCCCAGGGAGGCTGTGGCTGCCCCAACCCTGGCAGTGTTCAAGGCCAGGCTGGATGAGCCTTGAGCAACCTGCTCTGGTGGGAGGTGTCCCTGCCCAGGGCAGAAGATGGGGACTAAATAATTTATAAAGTCCACTCCAACTCCTGAAACTCTATGATCCTATGAAGTGGCTCCACATTCAGCA
>NW_008673199.1:71172-75481 GCF_000695815.1 Acanthisitta chloris
ATTGGGGAGACAAGTTTTACCGAGAGGTTGTGTCAGTGATTAAACCAAATAGCCTGAAACAAATGTAGAAGCTTTTGGATAGTGTGCTGGTTTTAGCTGGGAGGGAGTTAATTTTCTGTGTAGCTAGTGTAGTGCAGTGTTGGGATTCAGAGTGATTCTGGATTCAGGCTGCTGGCTGGGGTTAAACCATGACAGATATGTACACCATTCCTCCCAGTTCAGTGTGCTTGTGACTATGATACAGGGTGGTAACAAGAGACCTGGAAGCACAGGTGATGTGCAGCCCCTGGAAAACAAGGAAATGAGCTGATAGAAACCACCTGGAAGCAGGAGCCTCAGCTCAGTGTGTGCTGGGTTCACAGGCTGCTGAGCCAGGGTATCTCCTTCCCTTTAGAGAACACCATGGGCTATCTGAGACCTGTTTTTGAGGAGGCTGTGTGTGCCTGTCACACACCTCCTTGGCCAGGTTTGTGGGGACAGCTGGGAGTGGTGTCAGCTCCCCAGCCCCAAGACCTGACTGCCCTGCACATCTTCTGCAGCGTCAGAGTCAGCAGGGAGCAGCATGTGCTGTGGCAGGGGATTCCTTGCCATGGTCTGCCCACGCCGTGACCCAGCCTCACCCCGAGCAGTTCATGGGGTCACAGCTGCAGGCTGTAATACCACTCACTGCTGCTTTTAGAGTGACTTCCCCTGGCTCAAAGAAGGAGGCAACGAACAGGTGGCGAATGTCCCAAGAGTGAGTACAAAGAACAATTTGCTGGTGACAGCCCCTCACTCGCTGCTGAAAATTGAGTTGCTTAATGAGTGTTCTGCCGCTAAGGGTTTTTTTCTGCTTCATTTCTTGGGACCATTGGAGGATAATCACTGACAAAAGAAAACGAGTTAGGGCTGTGCAATTGTTTTCATGGTTCCCTCCATCCGGTATTAGAGTAACTGTTCTGTTATGTACTGGTTTTTGGTGGCATAATGGATGATTCTGACCTCCTTTTCTTTGAGAACCCTAACTTGCCTCTGGCTTTTCCATAGAGGTTAAAGTGGAGAAGATTAGCCTTGTTTTCTGCTTCAGATGTAACACTGTTTTCCTGAAAGCATCTGTGGGCTGGACTGAGAGTCAGTATTTCAATGTGTTTAAAAATGCAGAAGCTGCAATAAATGCAATTGAAAGGTTTGGTAACCATGAATGAAAGGGAACAAGATTGTTACTGTGTTGTGCTTCCTCAGGGAAACTGAAAATGCGGAGCAGTAGTTTAAGTAAAAAATGTAAGGGTTTTCTTTTGTGGCTCTGTAGCACATATTAATAAACAGTTGTAATGTTAATGTTGAGGTATGACAATGAGGTATGATAATGATGAGGTATGACAAATATAACATAAAGGGAACACCAAGAATAGTGTTTTCTATGTGCTAATATAAAAACCCCTAGAATAGCAATAGTAAAAAAACCTAACCAAACAAAACTCCAAAACAATAACAAATAAATAAAAAAAACCCGAAACAAAACAAAAAAAACCCATTATTATTATTATGGCAACAGGAATTCAAGGGGTTTGGGCAGCCAAAGATGTAATGGTCAGAACTCTCTCTAAGGGCTAAAATGGGCAAGTTGACTTCCTGAATGGAAGTAAGGGCTAAACTGGGCAAGTTGACTTCCTGAATGGAAGTATGAAGAGTATGAACTTATTATTCCACTAATAACCAGAGCAATAGGTTTGTTTGACACATAGTAAGGTACCTGAATAGTTTGGATATTTATGTAGTCAGTAACCTTCTTTTACAAGTATAGAAATGCAAAGCACTTAGTGGGAATGTTTTCAGTTGTTATTTATTTATATAGGAAGGGCTCTTGGAGGAAAAATGATGAAAGAGAATGCCTTCATGCTCCACACAGAATAAATTCCTACATTAGACTTGGAATTCATTCTCTTAAACTGCAACTTTACCTTTGCTAAAAGGCAAAACTCTCATGGGTATTGCAATCTGCAAAAAAGATCTTCCTCTGCCTTCTATTCAGTGCTCTTGCTGTAAGGCAGGTTCTTAGACAAAGACTTGTTTTTGTGAAAGGGTCTTAGGGATGAGAAACTTATCTCAGAGAGGTGTGGAACTGAACATTTTCATCAGGTCATGTCTGTCCATGCTGCTTAAAACTTGGCTGATCAGTTTTTCTGACACGTGGGACATATTGCTGCCTGTCTTGTGAGAGCATTCCTTATAATAATTTATTTTTAGAATGAATTGAGTGCTTATGAGAGATTTATAGCTATAAACAGTGGAATTTTCAAGCCCCTTGAGGGAAATCAAGAACCCCAAAATGCAAGAAGCAGGTCTGAAGATCTTAGTTTTATAGGAGATGGAGACTAACAGTCATGTTTTCTTCAGAGTTCTTTAGATTTTTTCCAACATCTATTTCTTTTACTACGAAACAATACCAGAAACTGTTAAACATTGTTTTCAATGATGTGGCTTCGAAAAGTCTGTTTAGCCAAGACCTCCTTTGACTTTTAGGTGCATAGAACATTAATCTCTGTGTGATTCATAATGAATCAGGCTGAAAAGGGACTTAAAGACCTATAACTAGTCTCCAAAAGGCTGACATATGTGAAAATTTTTCTGTCTCACAACAGCACTCTGAACAGCATGGCTTGAAAAGAGCAGTGTGTTCTGACCCGCTCTAGTCTGCAGCAGCTTAATCATAATTTCCCTCTCTATGCTTTTCTTACAATTGACAATTATCATTTTCTTTCCTTCCTTGTCTTTGGACTTTTTGTTGTGGTTCTCAGTAGTAGCACTACTTGCACATAGTGCATCTTTGTTTTACTACAGGCCTGGTCAGATACTTTCAGGAAGTCATTTTATGCCTCTGGCTCTGTTTCCTGCTCTGCAAAAAATGCCTTTTGGTTTCTGAAACATCATCATTGTGATAACACCAACTGCAGGTCACCAGTTACTTGTATTGGTAAACACATTGTTGATTGGAGTGTTTGAAGATTGTTGTATCATGTAATCATATCATAGAATTTAGGGGTTGGAATGGACCTTACAGATTGTCTAGTCCCAATCCCTGCCCTGGGCAGGGACACCTTCTCACTAGATCAGGTTGCTCAAGGCTCATCCAACCTGGCCTTGAACACTGCCAGGGCTGGGGCAGCCACCACGTTCATAATACACAATGTTTTTTCTCAGTAACAATATATGTTTATGCATAGTACTTAATTTATAAGCATATATAAAGATCTTAAATTTATTAAAAGAAATTGAGACACTTTATGCCTCTTTCTCATATAGGGTGTATTAGTAGTAGCTGCAACTGTTTGCTGTTATGACTTGATAATGCATTGAGAAAGAGCATTAATAAATGTTCTTTTCATGACTGGGTGTATAAGAAACTATCACATTATACTTTTTTCCCAACTTTATTCATATCTATTTTTATTAACTTCAGACATGCTGAAATCATCAACAAATAGATATGTCATCTTAAAAGTATCTTATTTATGTCACATACTTATGTCAACAGGACAAGAGGAAATGGCCTCAAGATGCACCAGGGGAGGTTCAGGTTGGACATGCTGAAGAATTTCTTCATGGAAAAGGTCAGTAAGCATTGGAATGGGCTGACCAGGGAGGTGGTGGAGTCACCATCCCTGGAAGTGTTCAAGAAATGACTGGATTTGCCACTTAGTGCCATGGTTTAGTTGACAAGGTGGTGTTTGGTCAAAGGTTGGACTCTATCTTTGTCTTTTCCAACTTAAACATGTTGTGATTCTGTGAAATTACATCACAAAAAGAAATATTTAGAAATTTACTTCTAAGCCACCTAAACATTTGTGCCAAGAATTGAAGTCCAGTTTTAAAGTGATTCCTTTTCTTTGCATTTCATGCATGTGTTCTGGGTTTTGAGGTTGTGGGTCTGTAATTCTTTTTGATAAATGTGAAGATAACAGACTTAGGAGTATTAAAGGCAGGAAAGATCACCTGGAATGCCCAGTAAGAGAATTACTTTGCTAGCATGTGATACTGAGGAGTTTTGTCTAGTTCAGTAAGACTCCAGTGACTGCATTTCAGCTGCTTCCCCAGAAATCATATTTTTATTGCTTTCTAAATTTTATCTGCTGTTTCAAATGTGTTTGTTCCCGTTCTGTTAGTGTTATTTGTATTCAATTAATTTTTTTTCCTCCCTGGTGGTGGTTATTTTAGATAATTCATTTAGGCAGTCTTGTTCCTTTTCAGCCTTCACTTGATCAAGCTATATATGTTTAGTGCACTTAATCTTCCTTTATTTGTGCTGAGGTATGATATTCTATGTAGGGAA
>NW_008673199.1:75497-80274 GCF_000695815.1 Acanthisitta chloris
GCATTCCCCGAGCACAGCATAAACTTGCTGAGTTCTTTGAGAGACTGAGCCTTTAACAGAGCTGAGCTGCATTATTCCTGTAGGGATCATTTTCTAGCAGCTTAATACATTTATTTTATCTGCTAAGTTTTATTTCCTGATGTGTATCATGCTCCACTCCAAGGGAAATTAACCCTTCACTCATTTCTGTTATTAATTTTAGGAAACCTTTCTTTCCCTGACTGTTGTGTTGGAGAAGCAGTGGCTAAGATGATATGATATTGTCAGTCTTGTCAGATCTGGGTCATGTGGAGCAGGGTTTGTGTGCTTGCCTGGTGGTCGTGGGTTTTGCCTGTGCCTCCCAGAATCGTGTCTGCCTTTGCTTGTGTGAATATTCCTGCACCTTCCTGATTAGCTTATAGTCTGTGTCTGCCCTCAGCTCTTGTTCAGGTTTATTGTCAATAAATACTCTAAATCCTTGTCCCACTTACATACTGACAGGCAGCTTTTCAAGTGGAATAGTAGGATTTTTGTCACAGGGAGTCCAAACATAATGTTTTCCTGCCTGCTTGGCATTTTTGTTTGTGCCCCGTGTGCCTTCTTTTTTCCCCTTTACTCCCTTTATTACTGAGTGATTTTCAGCTCTTGTCTATTCTCCAAGTACAACTTCCAGATGTTTTTTGAAGAGTCTCAGAGGCTGAAAAAAAAAGAACAATGGGTTATTTACATATCTATTGTATTCCTGGGAGATATTCTCTAAGCAGTGGGTTCAAGATAGCAGTAAGTGTTGGAATGGACCATTCAGCAGGCACTGACATGATAGGCAGAAATAAATGGGGGAGGAGGAAATGCCCCACTAACCACTTTTTGCTGTAACATGTCTGTTTTTGTGACTACTGTTCAGCAAGAATTGCATCTCTTCCATAGTAAATACCATTTTTTTAAAAATTCCTATCTTCTCTATATTTTAACTTTTGGTTTGGTGTCTATTTTGTTTTTGTGCAATAAGTTGGGGTTTTTTTAAGCTAGGCATTAATAATTTACCTGTCAAACAGTTAAGCTTGCAAAAAGACTTGGGCACAACAGCTCCACTGCAGCCTATTAAAACACTGTCTTCTCTGAGTATCATCTTCTATTCTTCTTAGGGTTTTTAGAAGCTTTTGAAGCTAGTGATTTTGGAAAAGCTGCCCAGGTTATAGAGCTAAAGGAACTGTATATTTCACAGAATTTTTTAGTTCATTTATTTCCACTGCTCTGGTCTTTCCAGTAAGTGGAGCATAAAGAATCATACTCTACCTTAATGCATCAGAGGGAATACTTTTAATTTATCTTTAGTTAGTCAAAAGGCAGCAATGAAAAATTGAAAGCCATTACTTTTTCTGGGGAATAAATCCTCACAAAATGTTGTGAAGAAATCATTTGGGATTTAGCTAGTCAAAATATTCTTGAATGCAGCCAGAACACCCTTCACCCAGAAACTTATTTCTGGTTAAGAAATGTGTACTCCATTTTCTTCATGTATTTTTTAAGATGCTTAATCAGCTTGTACTCAGAAGTCCTCATGATCACAAAGTCCGTTTCCATACAACTGTGAACGAAATGTCACATCTATTCACCCTGTAGTAACAGTAAAATGTGATCAATAGACTTTTTTTGCCTCTAGCTAGTGTTGAGTAACACATACTTGTGAGTAATTTTTATAACTTGCACTTTCTGCCCTTCAGACAGCAAAAAAAAAAAAAAAGAGAAACAATCACTGAATCATGAACTGATTTTTAGAGATATTTAAATTTCAGGACAGATATATGTTCTAATTACAAGATTTTGGGACTTTCACAGCATTTTAATCTTTGTCTTATGGTTGGAGGCACTTGTTTTCCCAGAATCATGGTAAAAAGAGACAAGAAAACCTTCCCCTGTTTCAGTATCATCACAGCAATCCCCAGCATGACAAATATTCATGCTGTGAGTATTTGGGCTGTACTTTTCCTTGAATTTCACTGTATCCTGATGAATTTAGACTTTAGAGCATCTTTCAGATAATATGTTCCTGGTGAATAGAGGCTCCTGTCCAGCTGAAACTAATCCACTGGAAGGATTTTTTGCAGAACCAGCTAGAATGCAAAGCTGCCCTTGGAGGTATTTTGCATAGTTTTGTGCATTCAAACATGCCTAGAATGATGGAATTCACCATCAGACCTACAGATTGGGAAGTGTCATTGGCTTGACGACTCCCTGATCCCTAGGAAGCAGGAGGTAGTTGTTTGCCTACATCCCAATCAATTGTCTGCCTGGGGAATTTGTTGCCAGAAACTTTTGCCTTGGAAATCCCATTCTGGCCCTTAAAAAGGTTGGGGTTTAATTGGCAAACAAAGCATTGTCATTACAATGTTTCTAAAGCATGGCAGTGGGTGCTTGTCAAGCATTCATGATCCATCCTGACGAAGAAGGATTTTGGTGACACTGATTAATAATGTGCTAGGATGAAATTGGAAGGAAAGATTGTGTTTGTAAAACAACTAAATAGTGAGCAAGGAAAGGCTCTGACTGTTGTCTAAGGGTATTTGCAAGTTGACTAGGGCACGAAAGGGAATTAGTTGCTTAAAATATCAAGGCATTTTACTGTGTGTTGAGAAGGAGGACTGTGGAAAGGGAATCAGACTTTATGAATCCTAATGCAGAAACAAGAAATACTTTTCTCTTAGTGTGTATTATGGTCAGCAGAAATGCTGTTATCCTTTAGGAAAGCATTTTTCTTGCCCCATGTTTTCCTCTAAAATAAGCCATTTTGCAATTTGATCCTTGTGCACGGAGAATGTAACACTTCTACCTTTGTCTTTCTGCCTCCCAAGGTGGAAACAGAGTGGAATTGGCAGCAATTTATTTTGCTGCTAATCTCTATCACACTACCTATTTTTTTTCCCTTCCATAGGTGAGAGGAAAGGTGGCATATCCTGGCCTCTGGTATATTGTAAAAATCAGAATCTGTACAGAGATTCCCATGCACAGAGAAAGGGAACAATTCTGCTGTGATTTCTGTGAAACCTTTTGTATCAAAATAATACAGTGATTGAGTGACTGATAGTCCAACAAAATGTTGAAATTTTACATGAACAGCAGACCGAAATTGATCAGTTTAGAATAATCATTTCTAATTTAAATACAGGGTTTCCTAAATTTTTCGTCTTGTTCAAGGCAAAACATTTATGATAGACTAAAATGGAAACCTCCACTATCTGTGTTACTACTGTCCCAGTAAAAGATTTTTTGTCTTTTGGGGCTCTCTCCAAACTGGTGTTTGAGCAGTTAAAACTCAAAGCAATAACTGGCAAAATCTGATTCATTTGCTCTAGTTTTTCCTGTTGACAATTTTGCAAAGCAGTTAGAGAGTTTCATGCAGTGCTGCATCTAACTGCAGAGGTCCCTCCCCGAGTGCTGCAAGGAAACTAGCAGTGGAGAGAGAGGGCTCACTCAGTTTACTCCCAGAGGGGAAACTGGTGAATTTGGTGAGAAGCAGGGATGTAAAGAGAATGAACTCTTTGCCAAATTTGAACCCATAAGAAACAAAGAGTGGCGTCAACAGAGGACGGAGAAAAGGTGGTTTCTTTCATTTCTTAGTGTGGAGGTGTCCAGATAAAAACATATGTTTCCTGACTTCCCCACCATCTGTTCTAACCTTTATGTGTACTTCTTGTGTCTGTGGGGAATAAAAGTGCTAACTTCCAATCTAGATACCTAGCAGCTTTGCATATGGTGTCAAACTGACACATTTTGACTTGAAACCTGGTTAGAGGAAATGAGGAGCCTTGGTGACAAATGTTCCACCCTATTATAAGGGAAATGCTTTTGTTTTCATGGCTGGGAAGTTTTCCAGGCCTTCACCAGGAGCTTTTGGCAGAGTAGATCATGAGTAATTACTTACCAATTTCCTTCAGTAAACTGCTGAGCTCATAAGAAAAATAATATGGTTTTGGGGATTTGAAGAAGGTGCACTGCAGTGTAAGAGTTGGGATGTGAGATTCTATTGTGTAACTGTGATCCTGAAAGATCTCAGGTCAGGAACTAGATTTCCTAGATGAGCAAAACTAGGATACATGATGAAAGTTCTTTTAGGCCACGAAGTGAGAGTATTTCTCGCTGTCTTCACCTTATGTTTAGATTCAGTGACTGCTCATAAACTCCAAAGAGCTGATGTTTTGGAAACTGAAGGATAGGAGGGGGAAATGGGTGAATTGCAAGCTACTGAGAACTAATTTGGAGGTCAGAGCAAAGGGTTTACATAATTTGAATGCAAGTCTAATCTAGTTCTGCTAGTTCAAAGGTAGAACAGAACTCTTTTCCAGCTCACTTGAAGGCTTGTTTGTTTTGCTTAGAAGGTAGAAAATGTCTTTTTTAATCCTGAAGGATTGATTTCTTTGCATGGAACAGCAGACATGATGGATAGCAAGTCCAACCTGACATAGTGGTCTTTGCCTTCACCTCCTTCAATGATCTGATTATTTGATCTCTGCAAAAATCTGAGAAAGCCCAGACACAGTTTATCAATAGTTCTTATAAAACGAGAGTCTCTTTTTTATTACTCAGAAATTATGATCCTTTCCTTTACTTCCATAGCTGTGCCACAGGAATACTAAACCTATATGCTCAAAATCAGTTTTACGTACTTTATAGAAATAAATCATTTGTGAATGAAATCATGACTGTATCTGTCTGCTATGACAACTGAGTCACTTGCAGCTGTGCATAATGAGAATTGACACTAAAAGCTAGAGTTGATTTAAGAGAAATGACAAACATT
>NW_008673199.1:80299-101954 GCF_000695815.1 Acanthisitta chloris
AGTGCATAGCCTCACATTTCTGATGTAGCACGAGTAACATGAAGGCATCTTTACTAACTCAATACCTGAGAAGGTTTTTTTGCATCTTGAATATGAACAACACTCATTTTTGCACTTCTTATAACTATTCATATTTTGTATTAATATAAAATATCCATAATTCATATAGAAATTTGTGAACACAAGAGAAGAACAGACGAGTTTGAAAATGGAGCCTGAGTCCAGGAGTGCCAGTCCTATGCTTGCAACAATAACCCCTAATAGTGGGAAGGAAGGGGTCAGCCTCAGATTGATTAATGTCCAAGTTCTTAGTGAGTTCTTCTCCTCAATGTGTTTGGCTTCCAGAAAATACCTTGGTAATGCTGGCACATGGGGAATAAAGCATCCGATTTTGTGCTATAAACAAGCACTGAATTTGGGTTGCTTACCTTTGTATTTTTTGTGGATGTTTACTTTTGGAGCTGGTCATCTGTTTATCAGGTGAATTCAAGTATACCTTTGTGTTCCTCACACTTTGGTTTTGTGCTATATTATCACGCTGGCTACATCATTTCCTCTGAGGTAGGCTCAGGAGTCAAGTGGGAGTCCAGCACCTCTGCTAGCTTTTTTTTTTCCTCCTTTATTTCCCTGCCATTGCAATATTTGTGTATTGAAAGCAGCACAGTTGGTGTTCCTCGTTGGGTTGCTTGAATACTGTGCATAAAAAATTCTGTTTCTGCTGAGCACCTCATCTATCTTTGCTTGTTGGAACTTGGCAGTACCAAAAGGATCCAATTCTTTTTTGCACAAGTGTATATTGAGAGTAACTCCTCTGAGAACAGGTGTGTTACCTGCTAAGAAAGTCAAGACCAAGGTGTCCTGCATCATTCACAGGCTCTCTCTCCTTTTGCAGCTCCTCCATCCACTGTGATCTATAACTGTGATCTTAGGGCCTGATTCTTTCCCAGAGCAAAGTACTTTGTTGCTGTGAAATCAGTCCTGGTTTTTGTTTTGTTCTCAAGTTGTCAGTCGTTTGCACACAGCTAACAGAGTAAAATCTGACCTTGAGAAATGAGAGAGGAGGGACAGCAGGATAGGGAATCAAAGAGCTTTAGAAGATAAGAACCAGGGCAAGCTCTTCAACCTAATCACTACAGGAAGAGATTTGGGGATGGGGTACTAAGGAATGCTGAGGAAAGGTATGGTTTCTCAGGAGGCTGCTTTGTAGCTCACAAGATGTTGAAGTTATTATTAAAATCCAGTCTTTGAGTCTGAAAACAGGGAAGCCAAGGGAAGATTCACATTGTATTTCCCTGTAGTTCAGAGTGAGAATGCCTAACCTACAGCCTGTGGGCTAAAGTTGGCCACCAGCCCAATTAATCTGACTGGATTTTTGCCACCCTCTTTCCCATAGGTTTTTAGATGTGAACATGAAATTGTTTCAGGACATGATTCCTACTGCCTTCTCTCTGGAGTCTCTCTGGCCCCTTCCTTACTGCTTGACTCCAAGGACTCCAAAAACAGGACTCCAGGTTTGGATCCTGGAGAAAAAGTGCATTTCTGGATTATAACTTTACTTCTTCTTCCTTTATTTTAATGTAGGTTGATAGCATTTTGACATGTTACCTGTACTCGTGAAATAATTACTTGCTATGTAAAAAATCCATGGCATTTCTTTGAATTCTATTTCATTTCTGGTTATAAAGTTCATGCCAGCCTAATTAAATGCTGTTTTCCTGCTGGAATGTTGCATCATCTCGGCCAAACAATTAGATTGGCTGATGATCTGTGACACAGTTTCTTCATCTTTGCATTTGTAGCTTGCTTTTGGGGAGCAGAGATTTGTTCCAGGTCTGTCAGCAGATGAAAACTTGAGTGCAATCAACAACTCCTGCATGTCCATGGGAGATGGTGGGCATGGGTCCCAAGGGCCTGGAGCTCTTGGTGGGGTGAGGCTTCAAAAAATGTTGAGCTTCTATTGTGTGTTTGATTTTACCTTTGCAAAACCAGCTGGTGTTTCTTCCTTCCCACGTTTCTATTCTTTTCCCTTCAAAATCAAGTCCTAGTGTTTTATTAAATGAAATCTAATTACTCTGCCTGAATGCATACCTTTTATTTTATTTGAAAAGAAGAAAAACTATGAAAGAAAAGTAATTATGTGAGGAATGTAATTATGTGCCTCATGAGTGGTGCTGCTACTTTCAAAGCCTGGGTACTCTTCCCATTGTATTTTCCACTCTTAATTCTTCTTTCTGTCTGAGCTGGACTTCATAGAGGACTGAAAGTAATGGGAAAAGTTTGTGCAGATTCTGAGGCTTAGTTCTCAAGGTAAACAATAACCAGCACAGCTCAAAGCTTCCTGTAAACATGAGGAAGAAGCCTAAAGAGCTCAAGTGCAATGAAATTAAGGCATACTGAATATATGTTGCAAAGCAGATGCTCTGGCCCATCTGCTGTGCTTTTCTAGTGGCATAACACACTTGGCATGGGCTACCTTACTCCATGTGAAACACTCTCTCCTGTCCAGCCTGGGAGTGAACCAGCTGCAGTGTAGGGAGGGGATCATCGATCACTGTGCCACGCGATGCTGTGTGTGTGCCACGTTGGGCAGCACCAGCAGGAGGGAAAGTGGCTTAGACCCCTGTCCTCACACAAGATCTGCTGTGGGCCAAACACTGATAGATCTTTCTACATTCTGCTTTGTCCATAAGCTGGCACCTGGGTCTTGTTATCCTATGGGCAAGGCCCGAGTTTTCACACCAGGTGCAAGTTCCAGAGGTGTCAAGCAGGTTCTGTGTGTGGGCTTTGACTATTTCCTCTCTAGTTGGATTTGTAAAAGGAATGACTGCAGGAAATCAGGCTCCTCCTAACTGAATGGTGCCAACACACATGAGGAGTGGTCATGGGCAAAAAATATTGGCAGTGTTTATTACTTTTGATTCCATCTTAATATACAGTATTATCAATTCATGTTTTTTACTGCTCAAATTCCTTTTTGAACCAGGAGAAAGTACTCCTGGTTTCAGTGAGGCATTCTGCAGCAGAAAGACATACGAGTAGTGGGGTATCCTGTTTGGTAGGAGCTTCAGCCTGAGACTAATTTGGGCTCAGTTTTGGTATACAAGTTTATTTTATTATATACTTCTAGTTTTAAATGAGACTGTCTTGCATAAAAATGAATGTATCTCATCTAGGCTCCCTTGCTGCTGTTCTCAGTAGCATTAAGATGATACAAGTTGATAACTTGGCTTATGTAGGAAAGCTGTTCAAGGGAATTGTTACTCATGGTTGGTGCTGACACCAATGTCTCCGTACTTTTACCAGCGTTAGGATTTTTGCCTGTCTTAGGAAGCATTCTCACCCTAACAGCAATACCTGATGCTGCACTGGAAGGTTTCAGTCCTAAAGTCATTGAAACTGATGAATCATTTAACTGGTTTTTAAGAGGATTCAGATTAGATCTTATCTGCATTGGTTTCAGGTGCAATACTTTAACACAAGGAAGGAGAAGTCACTTTCCAGTCCATTGCTTTATGCCCTAGAATGGAGAATGGATCAAAGGACTTAGGCCTAAAAGTGCCTTTGACTACACAAACTGCAGGAGAAAAGCTGGCACATGAAAAGATTCCCCCATTACTGCTTGCTGAAGTAAACAGAGCAGTGGTGACAGAAACTGTATAGATTTGTGTTCTTTCCTTATTATCTGCTCCTATTTCTGATGAAAACATCCTCAAACTGCATAGTAGGCAAAACCCCTGCTGTGTGCCAGGCACTTGGAGCTGCTAATGAATGCTGATATAGGAGAAGTGCTCCAGTAATTTTTTCATGTAAATGGGATTGACAGTAGGTCAGAGACAAACATGAAAAGGAAGGCAGACAGTTAAAGAGAATGATTTAGTGAGATAATTTGTATAATATTTTATTCCTTTCATACACTAAAAGAAAAACCTCTGAAAAAATATAAATAAGAGGAGACTGCAGCAGTCTGTCTGGGAAGCTACAAGGCTCTGCATAAGAAGGTGACATTTGAATCAGTTAGATAACCATCACAGGAGATAACCTTTCAGATGAGTTTCAGTGGGCAAGAGCACTGCTTTGTCTCCCCTCACCCTTGCTTGCCCTGCCCTCTAATATGTGAAAGAGGGGAAAATAAGGTTTGGGGCATGTCAAGCCTACCACAGCAAAGTGATATGAACTGCATACCATGAGCCCTGTCTTAAGTCAATACCTAGTCAGATCCTCATCAGGTACAGATTATTTAACCCCGGGGAGGTCATGATAACATCCCTCTAAGTGAGCAGCTTTGTCCTGTATTGTGCCCTCTGATGGGTAGAACAGACTTTTAACCTCTGGTTTGTCATTTAGTAGATTTTTTTTTGGGTTACTTTCTGCACTGTAGCTACACTTCTCAGAGTACTTGCTCTAAAGCAACCCAAAGGTGTACCACAGTAGCAAAGCAAGGATGTAGCTGAGTAAATCAGCTTCATGATTAAAGATGCTTGTAAAAGGCCACCTGAGAAAGAGTATGTTTAAAGCCAAGATTATAATTTGTCTTCCTCTCTAATTAATAGTATTTATGCTGAAAATGAGTGGTTGTTTTCTTTATGAGAATTGGCTTCCTTAGCCATATAAGGAAGGAAATGTCATTGCAATACTGTTTTAACATTTTGCAACGTTTCCTGTTGGTATGTGTAATCAAACCACATTTTTTTTCTAATCAAAACTTGTGTGCTTTAAGCATTGCATGAAGTAGCTGAAGGTTAGTATTTAGCCCTTCAAAATGTACAAGTCTCCTTGGAAATGGGAAGGTGACTAGTTCTGTGATTGTGTCTCTACAAAATTCAAAGTTATCCTGATTAGATTTTTTTAATGATCAGAATAATTGCCTTTAGCTGCCTTATGCTTGATGTCTATGTTCTGCATAAATATGCAGGTGAAGTAAGTACATAACTCCCTGATGCTTTGAAATGATTGCAGCCCTTAATGTTTAAGAGCCTGTTTCTGAGAGATACTGAGTGCCTTCACTTTTGTTGACTGCTAGAGCTTCTCAAGGAGCTGCATTGGAATCTCACTGAATCAGGACCTGAAAACATTCAGAATAAGCCACAGGAGAAAGCACTGAGCTGATGGGTGTCCTGCTTGGCTCCCTGTGCACCCATTCACCTACAGTATGACCATGTTTCCTTACTGGTTCCACCTCAGGTTTCCCTTAGCAGAGTCTTAGTCGTCAAGTTCCACCAAGCAATTTATTGATGGCACAATAACACAGCAACAGCTCAAACTGGGAACCTTCGAGGAGGGACCTCACTCCAAGCCCCCCCCAGCTTTTATCCCCTCACTGTCTACCCACATGCAAGTCTCACTCTTCCTCCTGGTCCTGCTCCCTTTCTGTGTCCATCCATGTCATCCTCTTCGCTGGCACACCCATCATCTCCTTTGGTATCCAAAGGGTCAGCAATTCCCAGGTCCTGCTGCATCTCCCAGCATCCATTCACCTGTCTGGGCCACCCATCATCATGCCCTTTTGTTATCTCCAAGGTTGGCAGTTTTTGTCTCAGGCTCCTCACCCAGAGTTTAATCAGCATTGCAATCTACATCTCAATCTGCAGCTTGAAAGCAAAGCCACCTGGGCCAGATGTATTCCTCAACAGCAGTCTCAGGTCAGACCTGTGTGTGCCCTGCAGGGATCAGTTTGGTGTGGATTCCATTCAATCAAGTGCCTGGACAGAAAGTTGAAAACAAATCATTCTGTGAACATTTGATTTCAAATTCCAAGGCCTCCAAGGAACAGCATTCCATCTAGGAGGGCATTCTTTCCTCTCTTCTTCACAAACTTTCTAGCTCACTAAATGCTTCCAGATATCAGTTCCTTTTTCTACCCTCATTCTGCCTCAGTTTCTGTGGAGATGGCCCTGAGGGACAGGTCAGTCCCTTGGGACCACAGAGACTGCACTCCAAACCCTGGTTTGCCCAGGCTGTGTTCCTGTGGCTGTTACAGTTATCCAGCAGAAGTTGTTTGGGTTTTCTGGTGGATACAAATGACCCTTCATTTAATGCAGCTGAACCTTCGTGTCCCATCTTGAACAGCATCTGGAGCTGTTCTTTCTCTGGGTTAATATGTATTTGTTTAAAGTAGTAGACGTCTGCCAGAAGAGAATAAACTACACAAGAGCAGTTAATAGGATGAGTGAATAACTACTGTGATATGCAAAACAGATCTGGTTTTCCAGTCAGACTCAGACAGAACAATGTGGGTTAATTAGAACCTGCATGATGCTCTAGTGCTTAGATGCATTGGCAGTCCTGGATTTAATATTCTATCAGGGTTAAGGGTGTATTTCCCCTAAAAATTTTATTAAAATCAATACTTGCATGAAATGCAAGATTTTTATTTCAACTCATCAGCTTTTTCTCATGGGAAAAAATGCTTTGTCAGAATATTCATCATTAGCTCTGCTCATCAAGCTGAATTTGTAAGCCTTGTTCAGGGTTTGGAGCTTAATGAGGGAGCGATGGCTGGGTTGCTTAGGTTTTCACAGGGCCAGCAGATTTTTTTTTCTTCTACATGATGGCTCTGATGCTGAAACTGTTAGGATGCTGTGATAAATCAATGCTTTCTTTTAGTTTTCAGCAAGTCGTGATTCCTTTCTCCTTGTCCAAATAAAAAAAAAAGGTAGGCCTTTTTATAGGTTCTATCATGTGACCAGTTAAAGTGACATTTTCTTCTCTAATCTGTATCAGTAAAATCCCTTCATTGTGCTGGTATAAATGTGTGCAGACTGAATAGATTTATTGACCACAATGTTTAAGGCTATATCTGAGCTGAGAAAGTCTGCTGAGTCTCAAAATAATTTGAAAATTGGGAGAACACTTGTGATATACATTCTATATTTATGTTTGCTGTTTGTATTGTGTTCACTTTTGGCCACTGCTGGAGTCAGGACTTTGACCTTTAGGAATTGATGCAGCTTTACATTCTTAGTCTGTGAATGACCACATCAGTCAGTTCTCAGGAGCAAAGTCAGGGAAGTCAACTGAGTAGGCATTTATTGAGAAGCTGAAAAGAGAATCTCATTATGCTTGTGGAGACCTGACTACTGCAGGTCCTCCTTTGATGCATGAGCAGAATTACCTAACCTTGTGTTTTTTCTAGTTCTTTGGTGCACATGCTGGAGAAGACCTAAAATCAGCTATTTCATTACACTGTCACTTATCTTTTTTAACATCTTGGAAGACCCTGTAAAGCCAAAATGTCCTAAGTTGTAAAAGGAAATGGCTTTGGTGACATCAAGAGATCCCTAGTGATTTATGAGAACTACAGATTTGGTACTCCTTTAAAAAAAAATGTGGAGGGAAAAAAAATTCTTCTGTGGCAGCTAGCAGCTTGTTCTGTCCTCTAATGAATTACGCAGTGTGCAGGGCAGATGATTTGCCAACACTTAGATATTGTGGAAATTACAATTATTATAATCAAGCAGGATATGAGTGGGAACAGAAGTCTAACCTTATAAATTCTTTGGTGTATAGATTAAGAACTAAAGCACAAGAAAAACAAAATTGAGACCACAAACCCACAAAGATCTTTATATATTTGCAGTTATCAAAAGTAATTTTACCAAAGAGCATTAAAGTTCTTGAACACAAATCTGAAACTATTGTTCTTGAATTAGGTGGGTTTTTTTTTTTGGGGGGTGGTGTTTTTTTCCGTAAAAAGGCTGCAGAGGTATGTGCAGAAGAGAATAAGAAACGTCTCATAAATAACTGAGTTCTATCTGTTAATAATGAATGAGAGCTGAAACTAGGCTGTATCTGTGTTATGCAGATGGGATGGTTTAGCCATTTTTATTAAAAGTCAAAATGTGTGAATTACAAATATATGCAGAGACAATCTCAGAAAGGATATTAAAAATCTTTGTGAATGTTCCTGGCATGAGAAAACTTTAAAAAAAAAAAACCTGCTTTCACCCTGAGTTATAATAACAGTTGAACTTTAAAGTAATGGATATCTGAGTGAATGATCTGGTCCTGCATTCAGAGCGAGTGAATAGGAGAATAAGAGGTGAATAGGAGAGGGTGATTATTTACTATTTCTCACAATATTTAGAGCAAAGGAAGGAACAATGCTATGACCAGGTATCAGATTTAGCTGCTAAAAGAAAGCACTTCTTATGCACACCAGGTAATTAAATCTTGGAGCTCATCGCCATAGTAGAGACAAGATACAATGAGTTTAAAAGAAAAAAATAAACTAGCAATTGGTAGTGTTCAATCCTCATGATGCAGTGCAGAAAATATTCTTTCCAGTGAATGGCAAAACCTCCCTAATGAGGAAGAGATCACCCTTGGATTGCCCTGGCTCTTGTGCTCTTTCTGAAGTCTACACCTGGAAGCTGTTGGAGGTAGGACGTTGAATTTGAAGGACCTTCAGTCTTACAATCCATAAGCACTTGTTTAAAGTATTCTGGGAACCTGGATATGAGAAAAAAATGTTCAGTCTGTATTTCAGATTGGCACTGTATTTGTCTGTATGATGTGTGTGGGGATACAGCATTCCCACAAGTGGGTGCAGGATTTATAAAAAGGGAAAAAGGTATGTCAGTGGTTTGACCTGGGCACCTTGTTTGTGTCTGAGCTTTGTGATAGGGGCAGAACAGGTGGTGTTGTGTTCTTCTGTGTGCCTGTATTTTCTTCTGCAGAAAACCTGGGTTTGTAGGCAGAGAGTTGGTGGTGGTACCCTATTAGTTTCCAAATAGGCTTCATGGCTGACAAGAATATCCTCTCTGCAGTCTGAGACACAGCCAGGCCACATGTCCAGGAACCAGGACTGTTAAACTACTGTCAAGTGCTTCTGCTCAGTGTTACTTTAGTCTCACTGAACAGCAGCTTGGCACTGTGGGATGACAACAAAGGCTGGCTCTGTTTGTGCCTGCTCCTCCCTTGCTGAATGAACTTGAGGAACTCAGCTTGGCACTTGCAAATTTTGGCCATGCTTTTCCTGCTTTGGCTATTCAAGCTAAGCAAGATTTGTCAAGTCCCTGTCTAGAAGACACAAGCTTGCATTAAGAAGGCTATTTTTTTACCCTTCAACAGTGTTCATTAGCTTGGCTTTGGGACAATGGCCAGTTTGAAGTGTGATGTGTGTTCATTAACTTCCATCTGAAAAATACCTTCTGTGTGTACACCTACACATGAGGATCTTTAGGGCAGAGTCACTTCTTCCTCTGTGTTTCTACAGTGCCTCATACAACTGACCTTGCCATGGCTGCAACCTGCATCCACTACTATATAAGTATAGTAAATAATAAAACTGAAGAATAATTTATACTTTTAAAGAGAAGGGCAGTGTTTCATCTGACCATCCATCTTTTATATTCCCCAGCCCAGGCAGAAGATGTACTGTGATACACTAACTTCATCATCTTTTTTTTTTCTACTGGGCTTTGTGAAAGCTTTACTAAATTTCCATTCCAAGAATTAGACTAAATGCAAATGTAGAGCTCTCCATGGAATTATAATATATTTAATCTTATAAGCTAATGCAAAAGATAGCAATGCCATTGATGCTATTTTTAGGGACAGCCTAAAATTCCATACATTTTTAGAGACGTTATCAAACATCAGAGGAATTTTACAAGTGACACTAGTGGCTATGCTCATTTCCCAATACATTTGTGGGACTAATTCTGACGAGTGCTCAAAGCATCTGGATTCAGCAACCATTTAATTTTTCTCTGGTATCATGCTAATTCTTACTGATTTTGAGGATGTTTTCAGGGATTTCAGGCTCTCTGTAGTATCTTTACTGCTTCACAAAAAGTGGAAGACTTAAAATTTTTCTGTCTGTACTAATGGAAAAAACTTAGCTGAGGTGTTTGCATCATGAGCCAGAGCCCAACACAAAGCCCACTACTCACTGCTGTTGCTCTTCATGTGTTCACCTTGCTGTGTGTAGGTGTAAAGTACAGGATCACCGCTGGGAAAATTCCGCGCGGGGAAGCAAGTGGCCGACTCAGTGTGAGTGATAGAGCAAGCTCCAACTTTATTGTTAGCTTAGTCCTTCTCTTATACAGTGCCTGAATAACTCTGCTTATTGTTCTCTTTACCATTACATAACCATTACCTAAACCCTAAAAGTTACATTTGTATACTTTCTTAGCTTGCAGGACAACTATGCCTATTATTCACTTCAGCATTACCTAAGCTCTAAAGGTTACATTTATATAGTATTTCTGCTTGCAGCTGCAGCTATGAAGAAGTCTCCTTTATTCTCTGGAGAATCCTTCTTTGTTTTCCCGGATAGTTCATCCTTGGGCTTGCAGCATTGCTGAGTTTTCCCAGACAGCTTGTCCTTCGGCTGCAATATTATGCTGAGAAAATAAATTCTAATGCTGAGAAGCTAAACTCCTGAGGCTACTTCATGGTTATATGCTGCCAGCTCCTCATCCTTTGCTCGACTCTTGCTCGCACAATGCTCTCTGGGAGCTGTGCCCCTGTTCCCTTAGCCATTCTTCAACAGATCACCATCTTCCTGACCCTGATTTCATGGCATAGTAGAGTTATTCAGGCCTCTAGTCTCTAGCAGAACACAGTATTCACACAGTTCATTCCTTCTCACCTGTTTTTGGGGATACGACTGTGACCTGCCTGACAAGTGAATGTTTGTGGGTGAATTTAGACTCCAGTGATGCATCATGGTGCCTCATAGATTAGGGAACGAACTACAGTGCATTGAGGCAGATTATTTTGGAACTAATTTTAGTGCTTAGTTGGTCTTTCACTGGGCCAGCAGTAATTCTGGCTTTTAAAATCCTGAAACGTGAAGGTTTGGGTGATTTATTGTTGTTTGTCAGCAAATGAGCACTAACTTTCTCCAGGACAAAACAGGTTTGATCCATCCTCTGTATATAGATTTGTTATGATGGACCAGTAAGGAATAGGAAAAATGAGACTAGTTGTTGCTTTTAG
This sequence comes from Acanthisitta chloris, assembly GCF_000695815.1. Lineage (NCBI taxonomy): Eukaryota > Metazoa > Chordata > Aves > Passeriformes > Acanthisittidae > Acanthisitta > Acanthisitta chloris. The sequence continues at coordinate 91,244 of NW_008673199.1, forward strand.
GTTGTCACTGAAAACAATGAGGGGTATTGAAGTGTTACTCATTTTAAATTTTTTTTTTAATCTCAGCATATTCCAATATAGTAAGCTGAATCTATAATTATCTTTACTAATGAAATGTGACAAACTTACCAGAAAAGTTTACCATTTCCAACTCTGCAGCTGATGCAGAACCTCCTTCAAAGAGCCCTTGCATACACCACTGGGGTGTACATGGCTTATGAATCTCAAAAACTGTTATCCTTTTTTGAGCTTCCTAAGACTTGGAAACAATTTCTGTGAGTATGGTATTATATACCCTTAACATTGTTGTGTTATCAGTGACTGCTGAGCTGCTGCCCATCATCACCAGCACAGTGAACTGGATCCATGGTGGGAGGTTTTGTGTGAGCCCACGAATGTGTAAAGACATATTTATTCAGTTATTTTTAACATGCCCATGTTTTATACACACAGATAAAAACTGGGGTGTTTGTCACCGTGAAGTATTTTTTAGCACATGAAGGAAAAGTCAAGCTATTATTGCCATAAATCAGCAGTATCAATTTGAACTATTACTGTTTATTGCTATAAAGCTACATTAACTATGGGTTTCTTTGTTAGAAATCTTTTTGTGATTTTTTCGAGTGTTTCTATTGTGTATTTGAAGAGATAATAATGTAATCTTCAGTCCATGCTAAACTTTCCCTGGGTATTTCTTCAGAAGAAGCTGTTATCAGAGGACTTTTAAGTTTTTAATTCCTTTTCCGCTTCGAAAACATCTGACACTTCAAGACAGCAATCAAGAACTTCAAACTGCAATTCATGAGTCATGTTCAAATCCTATTAGTTCCCCTAATATGACTGATTTGCTGATTGAAAATCACACTGTTTCCTGCATTTTCCATTTAGTTGAGAATTGTATGAGGTGCCAGAAAATTTTATTGGCAAGAAGACAATAACTTCAAGCTACATTAACAGGAAAATATAGTCTACCCTGTTGCATAATCTCATAGATCTGAGTTAGACCTAGCTATGGCAAATGAAATGTGGGGAGTCTACTTGAATGATTTTGAATACCAATAACTAGCTAATCTTGTCGAAATATTTTTGAGGTGATAAGAATTGGTAATAGTGAACAGATAAAATCAACAAATATCTCTTCTGGGCATATTAGTATTTCCTTTTTCCACGTGGAAAACCATAGTAATCTGCCCTTGTGTCACCATAACAAAACTTCTCTATTCTGAGAGATCCTCTAGAGTGACAATGCTGTAAGGCTATACAAGAAGTTCTTGCTCCATGCCTCATTTTACTGCCATTTCACCCCTCTTGCTAGAGGTCAGGACTTTCAGGTGGGCTACAGGATCAAATCAAAACAAGGAACACTTTGAAAAATGTTTGTTTAGCTTGTTTGTTGCAGGTTTGTGGGTGGGAATGAGTAGACAGAAGCAGGGAACTGCCCAAGGTGGGTCTCCAGCTGAATAAAGCCATCCTGGGGCCATACCCACGTGGCATTCTGATAGTCATCTAATGAATTGAGGCTCATGCTGCAAGCTCAGGGTGAACTTTCATGGCTACCTTCAAAGCACAGGGAAATGCCTTTGTTGAGTTTCATTTGAGAGTCTGGTTTGGCAAACTTTGGTGTCAGAACCTTTGTCCCCAAGTCCATTTCTCTATTCTGAGCAAGATGCAGTTTTGCAGTAGAAAACATTAGTGATGTCAGTGGATTTGACCTCAGTTGTTTTAGTTACTGGATGCTAATGAAAAGTCCTGCCACATAAGGTAGCTGTAATCTTATTTAAACTAGGTATCTACTATGTCATGACCATATGATGACAACTTAAAGACAAAAAGCCAAAGGAGCAGTGTGTAAATGCAACACGTGGAGAATGAAAATGCTAATATTTTGAGAGTTGTGACTCTCAATTGATTTAAATTGTAAGGAAATCACCTCCATCCCTTTGGGCTTCAGTATATTTGGACATAGAGTGGTACATATTTTATGTTGCTAGATTTTGCACAGTCTTCTCTTAGCATCTTTGCAACACTCCATCATTTTGCTGACAATGAACACATGTGCATATAACTTCATTCTGTGCTTTATTGTTTGCTGGTAGAAAATGTCAGATTGATTAATAGCACTTTGTAACTAAAAGGAATATTATGGCTATTCTGACTATCTTATTTAAACTGCTGCATAACATTTTTTGCCCCATTATCTAGGTTATTATCTTTGTACATGCAGCATGCCTTTTAGAAAGACTTAATTAAAAGTTGAAAACTCTTCTGCAACAAGTGTTTGCTTAACCTTGAGGATTGCTTTGAATTACAGCTAAAAATAGAATTACTGCAATGCCCAAAAGGGGAATTTCTACAATGTTCAAATTTCCCATAATTTGTTTTCATTTCCTGCTTCGCCATATTCATGTTAGCTGTTAGACACCCAGTAAGTCCATAAAAATGAGATTTTCATGTTTCTCAGGTGCCAACTAATTTGTACTTGGGGCCATAAAAATATCCCTTATGAAGGCAAACACAGATCAGACATATGGCATTGGTAAAGAGTCATAGCCAGGGTTCCAAGAGATTTGTTGTTTTTTTCCTGGGTTCTCCAGATAATTCTTCTTTCCTCAATGGTTGAGGAAATAGATGGAGTGAGAAAATACGCAAATCTCTGTATTTTGTGTGCATTTTTGCACTCAAAATGTTTGTTTTGCAGCATTACTTCTGCCTAGAGTCTTTGCTGACTAGTCTTAGCTTGTTCCCTACTAGAAGGTTTATGCATTCTGTCTAATATCCTGATGCCATTGAAGGTTTTTCCATTGATTTAATGTAATTTCTGTGGGTAGACCCAGAAAGGTTATTCAATTATTATTGCAATATATTACAGCCAGAATCAAGGTACCTAAGTCATGGTAGCTTACCAGATGCAAACAATTCTTCCCTTATGGTCAATATAACTCATGCATGGATCCACTTCTTGTTCGAGGTCTGAATTGGTGCACTTGTGAGTTTGAATATAACTGTAGTTAAGTTCCTTGATGGTGAAAGTGATCAGCTCTAAAAGCTGGAGTTGCTTTTGCCAATCTATATTGTCAAACAACTATTTGAGGAAGGAAAAAAAAAAGCTACAGCTGCTTTGAAAAGTCACAAAACAAAAAAATGTCAAAACAGCACAGCTGAAGTGCACTTTAATGAAAGTGAATGCTACAAACCCTATTCCTGTAGACAGGCTTTTCAGCTGAATAGTCTCTTCAGTCTACTGTGTTTCATTTTGTTAGCTTATCACTGACATTTTAACCAATCCTTCCCAGGGTCCATCTGCTGGTCCATCTGTCTTCAGCATCTACAGTTTGCTCTGTGACAAATGACGTACACATTATTAAAGAATAACAATTAGTTACAACATTAAACATAAAGGTTACACAAATTGCACACTTCTGTTAACAAACAGTGTCACACTAAGGCATGAAGAATTTGGCAAGTCAGACAGTAAAAGTATACTTTATATCACAGAGCAAAACATATGTAGGTCAAATGATTTACTGCAATTTTTTTTCTCTACCCCTCGGGTCTTTTGAATAACAGATGTTGGCTGTACAGTGTTTTGATTATGCAGAATCTTTTTAATGCAGTAATGTTCATTATAAAGGTCAGATTTCCATGCAAAGGAAAATACTCCAATTATTCATCAACCAAATATTTGTCATTCACCATACATTACTTTGGAATAATCACTTTGACACAGGGAAATTACAGGACCCTTCTTATTTAAAAAAAACCCCAAACCCAAAACAAACAAACAAAAAAAAAACCACCAAAAAACAAACCATAGGAAAGTTCCTGTACAGCTGCAGTGTGAACTTAACACTTATTCTACGTGTTGTGGTTCAAAGCAATCTTTCCCGTGATGTAGGGAGGTTGTGTGTGGTCTGTGTCAAGTTGCCTGAGATCAAAAGAGGAGAGTTAACTACTGAACTTTTTTTTCATTTGACTCCTGAATCTCTCTGCAAATTATGAGTACATATCTATGCATGGGGGGAATAAAACATGGAGAAAGATAACAGTACTCAACGTCTCAGACAAGTGGTGGAGAAATTGCCTGGGGTAGGTTATGAGCAAAAGGGAGAACTACAAGAATAGTCAGTTAAGTTTAAAAAACAAAAATTGGGGTTTTTTTGCTGCAGGACAACCTTTTAACACTACACTGTCTTGGCATTTGCATGGTTTGGTAGCTCAGCAACTCTCATTCAGTTATTTCATGCCAAAAAGTGGAGTCCATCCAAATTCCCTGCATGCTATCGATACATTCTGGGAGGTGCAGCACTCCCACCTGTTGGCTCTCTTTTAAAAATATCAGATTCCTAATGAGTCCCTCTGACCTGGTAAAATGTGGCTGGACTTTGCAGGTATAGCCCCACTGTAACAGATCTGGGGAAACAGACTGAGAGAACAAATTGCATCCATACCATTGCAGAGTTTTGGGATTTTCTTCATATTTTTAAGACTACATTTGGCCCAATTTGTTTTTCTGTTGTTTTTTAAAAGCAATTAATTCAGGACCCCACAATGCATTGGGAAAGAGAAGTGGATTTGATAGATTAGATTATCTTTCTTTCCTGACTCTGTAATTCTGACCCTTTTGTTTGTTTGGAGAGACAAAGGCTTGGCTACTGCCTCCTTCATTCCTCCCTTCCCCTCTCCCATAGCTCACCTCATCACCATCTTCTTTGTTAAGATTCATTATCCTGGTGCATGACCTGATGACAGCTAGAGAGAATGCACTGAGATACTGACCTTTAAGTACTGTGTTCTCTGCTCTTATAATTATTTCCTGATGGAAAAGAAGGGTGGATACCACCCTGAGTCCTAGGCAGAAGAGTTTTAACCTGAGCTTTCAGAGATGAAATTGCTGTTGTTGTCACTAAAAAGAAACATGTTTAAAATCCCTACTCTTTCCTGATTTATCTCATGGGCAATAATGGATACCGTTTACTGCTCTGCTAAATATGTGACTGGTTGGAAGCACTAACTCATGTTTGTTAGTGATCACTGGGGCTGTGTATCACTGGTGTATCCTATAGGTTTTTTGCCTTTTCGGGCTTGGCAAACCACCCTGGAACACACCTTAGGGGAAGCACAGATACGACTCTTAAGAGTTATAGAGCACATAGAAGGTTCCAGGGATGTTTTGAGAAGCATAAAGCAGTAATGACCTGAGAAGTCCAGACCATATATATTAGGGGAAAGACTGAAGGTCAGAATTTAGGAAGAATGTGGAGGTGGATTACAAGTTAAGTCATATATATTAGGGGAAAGACTGAAGGACAGAATTTAGTAAGAATGTGGAGGTGGATTACAAGTTAATACATTTAGTCCATGTCTGAGTGGTACCAGCCCCAGCTGTGTCAGAGCAAGTCAGCTTGGTTGTTGCTCACTTGCAGACCAGAGCTCTGGATAGGAGTCAAGTAATGGAGAAGCTCCTTGTCTCTGACAGGGAATAGCTACTCAGTTTTCAAGAGAAGAAATAAGCTGTAGGGTGAGCTATAATTTTGTGTGTGGAGTGACAATGTTTTTTAGTGGTAATGGGGAAAAGAGGGTGAGTGGAAAGGTGACAATTTTCCAGTGATGCAAAATGAAGTTAATCCAGGGTAGGGATTGAGGGAATCTCAAAGAATGTTAATGGCTCTGGTAGAGTGACAGTGATTGAAAATCACTACTGATGGACACAAAGCTACATGAATTATTAGCAATTTGTACACCATTTTCATGGTAGAAGTTTACCAATACACCTTTCTGTGCTGTAAAATTTCCAACAGCAATATCTGTTTTTCATGGGGTGGGTACAAGTGACAAGGAACATGTGTTCGTTAGTAAATGCTGACAAGACTTTTGCCAAGTGACACATATTCCAGTAGTGAACTTCATTATGTTAGAATTTTTCCATCCCCTTTCCTGTCCTCTAATTTTGGAAGAAAGTAGAACTGACACACTCTGCTGCAGACATGGCCTCATACTCCTGGGGCGTGAAATGATCTTAGTCTGCATTGTGCATCTTTAAATGTGTAAGCACTCTTGAATCCTTTAGGAAGAAAGACATTTTGGAAGGCAAGGTAAAGCAGCAACATGTTCCTCCAGACTGTAGCAAAAAATAATCATCATGTTTAATAATTTTAATACTAAGACTATTACTATCGGTGGTTTAAAATCCTACATTGAAATATTTAAAGGATGAGTGAAGTTTTAAGGATTTATCACAGCCACATATTTCTATCCAAAAATGCAAAGCTGATTGCTGGTTCCAACAAAACTATTGAAGTCTTCATACTTTTAAGTACACAGTGAATGACATGGGTGTATAAGGTCTGGTGAAATACTTATTTATTTGGTCTTTGCAGTCGATAATTGACATAACATTTGTTTTCCCTTTGATTTTTTTTTTAAACAACCTAATGCAGAGTGCCTAAATGTTGCACTTAATTTATTTTTCTGCTTGAATGACAAATGCCAATTTGTCTGGAGGCAACAATTTTGCTGTACTATTAGCTAGTATTCATCTCTCAGCAACAAATGCTGAGTATTTTTTGAAAGAAAATATACAGAAACATTATGAAAAAATTACCACTCCTACAAGAAAAGTTTTAGATTGCAAATTCAAAGTGTCAAAATTGCAACAATAGCTTCTACATTTATTTGAAAAAGTTATGATCAGACTTTAAATTCCATGAATAAGGCTTTTTTGTTCTTTGAGAATAGAAAGAACATCCTCTCGCATTGTTTTCCGTCTTCAGTACTAAAGCAAAGCAAATTCATACTTAATTTGTATACCCTGCTCTGATTCCTGTGCAGCCATGCTCACCCTAGTTCAATCTAGTGGGGTTAGGTACTAAAGATCTGATTCCTGGAGGGGTTTGGGCAGTAAGCTGTGCTGAGCAGGGCCGACTCTCATCCTCCTGCTGCTCACAGACCTGTGTGCTGGACTCGGGAGAGCAGATGATCTCGTGAAGCATCTCTGTGTTTGGGCTGCTGCTGGTAAGGAAGAACTCCATGTCTGCCCCCCCTGCAATCATCCTGCTCAAGTGCAGGACAGACACGGGTTAGCTGTGTTGGGTAGAGTCTAATGAACTTCTGCATGGTTCAGCAAGTGCAAGAAACAAGTGTCATTGCAACTAGATGTCAACTCTTCCAATTGCCAAACAAAATCCGCATCAAGTCTGATTCCCTGTGCTGGGAATTCAGAGGCTGTGTGGTTGTGAACACTGCACTGCATGGGCTAGGGACAAGACTATCCCCACTGTTTGCAGGTACTGCTGGATTGTAAAATGATGTTCATAACTTGCATCAGGATCCCATAAGTGAAACTCTTAGTTATCCAAAAACCCAGCCACTGCAGTGCAGAGCTACTTTTGTTCTATTGTATCAATGCCCTTGATAAGAAGGTTAGGCTGTGTGGTTGGTTTTTGTTGGGGATTTTTTTGTTGCCTGTAAAGGTGCCCAGCTGATAATCTTAGAGAACAAAATCCTCTTTTCAGTCACCAAGCAGATAACTGCTCGTGAAATGGCAGCACAGGTCTCAGTTTTGACCTGTAAGGAGATGAAGCAACTTTTGTTCTATTGTATCAATGCCCTTGATAAGAAGGTTAGGCTGTGTGGTTGGTTTTTGTTGGGGATTTTTTTGTTGCCTGTAAAGGTGCCCAGCTGATAATCTTAGAGAACAAAATCCTCTTTTCAGTCACCAAGCAGATAACTGCTCGTGAAATGGCAGCACAGGTCTCAGTTTTGACCTGTAAGGAGATGAAGCAAAGACTGTAACATTTTCAGTTCATGCTTATTCAGACCTGACTGCCACCCAAGACACTAAGTGCATCTGGCAGTGATGTCATATTAAAGACAACCTGTCCTCCCTGAGATAGACTGAAATTTCTGCATGTATTTTTGTAGCTGACAGAACATCTCTGGGATATTCTGAAAGTTTTGAATTTGCACTTGTTTTTGATATGATAAAGGGTGCTTTTGCCATTTTTCTTATGGAAAGAATGAAAATATTCTTTTCATAGAAGTATGATTTTGGAGCCAGGTAACAATTGTTTTTAATAACTTGAAATGTATCTCTGTAAGGTTGAATGCTTCAAACTAATAATGTCAGAATATAAACTAGTAGAACTTCCAACAAAACTGTATTTTCTGAGGAGGAAAATAGAAGCACTTTTGGTTTGTGTGTTTGTTGGGTTTTTTTGCTAGTAGTGTTTACTTAGAAAACCCTTCAGCCATTAGGGGTTTTCACAGTATCAGTATTTTGCTGCTGAATAGAGAAGGAAGTCCAGACTGATATTAAGGCAGCAACTGTTCCTGACCATTGCTGATCTGAGATAGATCCAAACTGACAAAATAAAGACAAAATGCCGTGGGTTGTCATATTGCCTGGTATTTTCCACTGAATTACAGGCTGAGTAATGGAGTATCAGTTTTTCTTCTGATTCCTAGTCACTCCTGTCTCAATGCTCTGCTCCATCCTGACACTTGTTCCTCTAATTTAGGAAGATGCTGATTTCCTTTAATGATTTAAATCAGATTCTCTACTTCCTGGATTAAACCAACTGTTGACACAGTGTTCCCAATATTTCCCTATATTGTACACAGCCTTATGGTTCATGTTTTTTAATAAACTCAGGTGTTTGGTGCAGATTCAACACTCCCTTTTCACAGAGCTTGTTGCCACAGAACTGCTGCTTTCAGGCAGCTTCCATATGCTGCAATCAGGGATAAATATTGACTGTCTTTGTGGCTGCAGCAAAGGCCTTGGGTGACACACAGCAGTGGAACATCAAATACACTCAATAATCCTATTTAAACAAAACCAGGTGTCTCACTGCAGAACTCTGTGTATAACAGAGGTATTTGTAGCAGTGTAGATACAAGTATTACTGTCTAAAACAGTCCTGAAGACAGTTCATTATTCTATTCAGTCATTTGAAAGCTTTTTCCCTGCTGTCAGTTGATCTTGTCACTTAGCTGATTTCAGGAGTGCTCAGGACAGTTTTTTTCCTGGATCAGCTTTGACAGCATGTCCAAGCAATTTTTCAAAGTAACAATACTAAATAAATAGTGTTGGGGTTTGGCCATTCCTTCATGTTCAGCTCTATCTGCATCTCCTTTCTAATCACATCAAAAGGCTTTCTAGGTGTCTTGCTTTATAATATTGCAATCAGTAAGCTTCAGACTCTAGAAGTGAATATCAAGCTCACACGAGGGATGTACATGGCTCTGCCTTTGGTGGAGCTGACTGACTGCAGGGCACAGTGATTTGTGAACAAAGCCACCGAGTCACATAATTTGTTTCCTGCAAGTGTTCAGCACTATCCTGATCCTTGTGGAAGTGCTCAGAAATCCCTTTCAGTTCAGGAGCAGGAAAGCCATCATCTTACTTCTTTTTCTTTGCTTTCTCATTGACCTTACTACGCTGTTGATTTGCTTCTTTTCTTAGTAGCAAAAACAACTACAAGATCTGACCTCAATTTCCCAGTGGAAATTTCCCAGTTTGTCACTGGGGAGCTACCACCAATATGAGAGGGAAAACCTGTGTTTCTCTGGCTGTTTGCTTCCAGCTCAGCAGTAAGACTCCATTGCAACAAGGGCTGGTCTTTTTTTGTTATGTGTTTGCACACTGGGTAACAGTGGGTTCCCCATCAAGGTCTGGAGCTCTTAGATGTTATTGTAGCAGAAATAATGTGAGAAATAATAGCTGTGCTGGCAAGGAGGCAAACAGGAGCTCAGCAGGGAGTCTTCCCTCAGCCCAGGTCCCTTTTTGAATGTGCAGGTAAGCTAACTGTGCAAATTAGCTTGTCCAGCATCTGGTACAGAGGGGGCAAAATGGCTTTAACTAGGTTTTGCCTGTGGGTGTTACTTGTTGTGCAATGAGATGTTTCCTGTGGCCTCCACAAACGCTGACTAAGGCTGTTATGTGTGTGATTCAGTTGCATTTGTAAGTGAATTCAGAACGAAGTCATACTGCAATGGCTTTACAAAATCTGTCCTGATGATGTCAAGAATGTTGCTGTATTGAGAACGCTCTCCTAGGTGAATTATTTGTTAGTTTATGTAGAAAAGATTTTGTGTGTAGAAAAAGAAGTTTGAATTTAAAAAATATTCTTTTGAAAGACTAATATGCCAGCAGTGGTCTCTGTTTCAAGGCAGGGCAAATAAACCCCCCACCAAATGCTTTAAGATTTTCTGTGCTTGAAGAGCACAGTGTGTACTTACAGACTTCTTAAAGCAATGGTCTCTGATTGCCTTCTTCCTTGTAGAGTAGATAGCTAGAAGATCATATTTTCTTGACTTGACATGGTTGAGATTTCCATGTACAAAGGGAAAACCAAAAAAATCTGCATCAAAGCAATATATACTCAATTTCCTGGAAACAGTATTCTCATCTAAAGGGAGTAGGACAGAAGTGTCTAAAAACAATTGTTCAGCTTCACTTTGCACCTTGGAACTTGGCCTGTTTGTTGGGCTAAGAAGCTCAGAGTTCAACAGATTTTGATGAGACTGATTCAGCCACAGATTCTAAGGCCCTGGTGCTTAGTCTGTGAGAAGCTGAACTGGCAAGAATTCAAGGCTTGAAGAGTCATCAAAATTGACACTGCTCCTCAAAACTTTTCTGTTTTGACAAACCTTCATTTTTCAAAAGAAGAATGTTCCATCAGAAAATTCACGAGTATGCTTTGGGGAAGGG